>NC_051215.1:4894378-4979378 GCF_015220715.1 Pygocentrus nattereri
CTCAATGTAAGTTAATGTAAAAAGGTTTCATTCCAAGTGATTTTAGAGCGTTTCTATTGGTCCATTCATCATGAAATGTCCACACAGCATAAAGGAGAGCTGGTGTGTTGATATGATGTAGAAAAATAAAAATCACCAAAAATGTATGGTCTTCTTTGAACAGCAAAAATATGTAAGTTCCTCTGCAATTATATATCCTGCTACTGAATTATTATTTTTTTTTTTTCTTGTAAAAACAAAACTTGTGTTATTCAGTCACATTTTAGTTTAAAGTGTATATTAAAAAAATAGGAATCAAAAGAGTCAAACCAAGCCAAAACAGGTTAAAACTAAGATTTAATGAGGGCCTGAATTGTTTAGTAGCCCCTTAAACTCCTTGAGACCACCGGTGGTTCCAAAATGCACTTTGTCATATTCTTCATAATTTTCATATTTCATGAGCTCCGTTCAGAAGCTGGGCGTCGTGTGAGGCTGTAGCTCTTCTCTCCAGTCTAATAGACGGTGATGTCATTTTAAACCCTTATAATAAAAGAAGCTGAACTCAGCTTGTTTTTCTACTGAAAGTCGACCCGTTTTTCCCCAAATCTGGGCTCTAAGCTATAAACAGACGGCGTCTCTTCAGTGATCTGATCTGGAAACATCACTTTTAGAAAATAACGCAAAGAGCGGCGGAGATTTTCAGCAGTAAATTGTATGTGTAGATCATAAAACACATGTTCTGTTAATCTGAGGGGAGCTTTTATGAAAATAAATAAATAAATAAAATAAAAAATTGGCATTTATTTCATGCACTTATTGAATAATTTGCCTTGTGATTTGGGCACAAAAATTCAGACGGACAAACCAAAATATACTCTGGAGCATAAGAGGTTAAAAAAACTGTAACTATCAATTTGTTGTGTGGCCAGAAATGGACTAGTTCAACCCTATGGACCCCTCTATTAATATTCATTTTCATTTC
Source organism: Pygocentrus nattereri (assembly GCF_015220715.1). NCBI lineage: Eukaryota > Metazoa > Chordata > Actinopteri > Characiformes > Serrasalmidae > Pygocentrus > Pygocentrus nattereri. The sequence continues at coordinate 4,895,340 of NC_051215.1, forward strand.
AAAGATGTTTCAAATACTGCATTTGTCCCTTCAGTTGTGATGTTTTATTGAGTAATTACGTTCTATAGTTCATTCAGGTAATTCTGGTAATGTCTCTTTTATGACTGAATCTGCTATTTTTATAGCTTAGTTGAAACCTCTGTAGTTCTGAGCATCAGACCAGAATCATTTTATACATGTACTGTGTCTGCAACACAACTGGCTTTAGATGAGTGAAAACAGTTATTTTAAACTTTTGAATGGTAACACATGGCTTGGGGCCAGTCACAGATGGGACCACGTGTGTGTGTGTGTGTGTGTGTGTGTGTGTGTGTGTGTGTTGCCTCTTGGTTGTCATGGTGAGAGAGCAAAGAGGCCAAGACAAAAGGCCCAGGCCAGTGCTCGTGTCCAAGAGACAGAAAGACAGATTTACTCCAAAATAAATGGATCTTGTTCAACTATAGAGAGAGAGAGAGAGAGAGAGAGAGAGAGAGAGAGAGAGAGAGAGAGAGAGAGAGAGAGAGAGCAGAAGTGTGTAGGCTTACACACGCTCCAGTGCACAGCCAACTGTTCAGAAGTGTGACCATGACAATAGAGAGAGAGAGAGAGAGAGGGAAGGAGAGAGCGGGAGAGAGAGAAAGAAAGAGAAAGAGAGAGAGAGAGTGGGAGAGAGAGGGAGAGAGCGAGAGAGAGAGAGAGAGACAGAGAGAGTGGGAGAGAGAGGGCTGCATATGAACTCTCAGGGAGAGAGGAAAGTGCAGTAGTGTGCGTGTGCAGACATCCACACTACCATAAGAAAGTTTCAAAATCCCTGTTTTTAATCATATTAAACCAGTTGTATTGTAGATAAATGTGGAAGATGACTCTATAACAATCATCCTACTCTACCACTTCAGCAAACTTTGGTTCCTTAGAGACCAAAAGAGGTTCTTCTGTGATGGGGTAGGTAACCAAATGTTAAGAAGGCCCAATTTGTCCTTTGAACAAAAATCAAACCACCTTGGGAGCCACAATTTTTCATGTCCATTTTACCTTCTTGGCTGTAAATCTGTCTCAGTATCTGCTGATGTTGTAGTACAGGCTAAAAAATATAATATAAACAATAACACAGACTTTGCTCTGCTCTAACCTTTAGCTTAGCTAAAGCCACTTTTCTCACATTTCTGGGTGGACAGAATCTTCATGAAATTTACAATGTAAAGGGCAACAGGTATTTTAAAATGTTGTCAGAAACTGAAAAACAACAGCAACAAAAAGCAAATAAGTCAGTTTTTCTCCAAATTATCGATTTTCATCTTACATTTTCTTTGCCGTTTCGGTAGCTACTAGCTAGGCGAGACTGTTGTCTGTGTTGCTATGGTGACCAGCAGTCTGCGCTGATCTTCAGGGTTAAAGAGTGAATCAGCAGTTTTACATTAACCCTGACATTTAAGACCATTTACTGTTAAACTGTGTTGAACGATCAGCAGAGCTTTATTTTACAGTAAAAGAGAAATATTTCATTATTACCTACAAACCCAATTCAGCTGTGGAGCCACGACAGGGCAGTAAAACAGCTGCTCCGGAGCCGCGTGTTGCCGACCCCTGTTTTATGACATCATCTAAAAAACACTTTACAGTTTGTTATTGATCATTTAATAACTGCTTGTTCCTCTAAATACCAGAAATGTTGAAGAAGGGATGAATAAACACCTTCTAATCTCAGGTTTATAATATTTAGAATTTTTGATTCTTTACTTTAGCACTGGGGCTATTAAGCTAATTTTGCTAAGAATTTGGACACTAAATCAAATCAAATCCAATCAAATCAAATTTATTTGTATGGCACTTTTTACATTTGATGCTCTCACAAAGCAGCTTCACAGAATTCCAGTAAAGACAAAGTTTTAACAGGTATGTAGAACCCCCAGGTGAGCAACCCAGGGGCGAAAGTGCAAGGAGAACCTCCCTCAGAGCTGAGGAAGAATCCTTGGGAGGAACCCAGGCTCACAAGGGGGGGACCCATCCTCCTCTGGTCAGACTACCTACAGAGTTATTATACTACTAATATTAATAGTAGCACTATTATTAGTAGCGATAGCTGGGACTCCATGAAAACATCAGTGTAGGGTGGGCAGCTAGTCCAAGGCAGGTGGTGGTAGCTGGGGCGTGGGCAGGAGAGCTCGACAGTCAGTTGTCCTTCAGTGCCCGGCCGGACATGTGGACGGTTGTATACTTGAAAAAAGGCAGGGAGAGGGAATTCGTTTTATTCTGTCTGTTTGTATGTAAAACAGGGAATGTTAAGAATTCCAGAGTGTGGCTAACGACTCCGGCAGATCTGACTATGACAGCTTAACTAAAAGGAGAGAACCAGAAGGACACACAGACACGGCAGCACTCTGAGACAGTTTGGCATCCCTCCGCTCCACCGTCCACAAACCTGAGTGACTGCATGCGAGCAGCGGGATGACAGCACCAGCGTCTCAGTTTACTATAATTCCCTGTGTCCATGGACCCCTGGATCTGCCGCCTTTATCTAAGGGGGAACATTAGCTACCAAAAGCTAAACTGAACAAGTGAGTTTTCAGCCTAGTCTTAAAGATTGAGACTGTATCTGAGTCCCGAACAGTTTCTGGAAGGTCATTCCAGAGTTTGGGGGCTTTATAAGGCTCTTCCCCCAGTTGAAACCTTCTGAATTCTGGGAACTATTAATAAGACAGAACTCTGGGATCTGAGTAGTCATGATGGCTCGTAATAGGAACTCAGGTACTCAGGGGCGAGCCCATGTAGGGCTTTATACGTCAATAAAAGAATGAAATCATCAATACAGAATTTAACAGGCAGCCAATGAAGTGATGCTAGCACTGGACTGATATGATCAAATGTTCTAGTTTTAGTGAGGACCCTGGCTGCGGCATTTTGGACTAGTTGGAGTTTGTTTAAATTCCTGCTCGTACGTCCTGACAGTAGTGCATTACAATAGTCTGGCTTTGAAGTAACAAAGGCGTGTACTAGTGTTTCTGCGTCACGCAGGGACAGGGCATTTCTTATCTTGGCGATGTTGTGAAGATGTAGAAAAGCTGTCCTAGTGATGCTGCCTATGTGTTGATCGAATGATAAATCTGAATCAAGATTTTTTGCTGCTGAGCCAGATGTAACTGGAAAGTCGGTGAGATTTTAAATGAAATCTGGTAGTTTATTTCTTGTCAATTTAGGACCCAGAAGGAGAACCTCTGTTTTGTTACTGTTTAGTAGGAGGAAGTTCCGTAACATCCAGCTATTCACATCTTTTACACAGTCCTCTGTTTTCTTTAATCTGTATTTGTCATCAGGCTTGGCTGATATGTACAGTTGCGTATCAACTGAGTAATAATGAAAATGAACGCCATGGTTACTTATAACTGTGCCTAACGGTAACATGTACAGTGTAATTTGTCTTGGCTCAGTGACTGCAGCTGAGCTAAGCAGAAAATTGTGTAAAATGGTGTGTGTGTGTGAGTGTGTGTGTGTGTGTGTGTGTATGTGTGTGTCTGTGCATGAGGGTGTGTAGATGTGTGTGTGCATGTGTGTGCGCGTGTGTGTGTGTCTGTGCGTGAGTGTGTGTGCATGAGAGTGTGTGTGCGCGTGTGTGTGTATGTGTGGGTGTGTGAGTGAGTATGAGTGTGGGTGTGTGTGTGTGTGTGTGAGTGTGTGTGCATGAGAGTTTGTGTGTTTGTGAGTGTGTGTGTGTGTGTGTGTGTGTGTGTGTGTGTGTGTGTGTGCACGTTTTGTTGTTCTAGATCATGATTGTTTGCAGTCTGTCATGCTGCTGGAGGAATTAAATATGAAAACAGATTTATTGGGGATCGTAAAGATGGAGTTAAAGACAGAAGCTCGCAGTGCTCTCCCCATCTGGAGACAGAGAGAGAGAGAGGGAGAGAGAGAGAGAGAGAGAGAGAGAGAGAGAGAGAGAGAGACAGAGAGAGAGAGAGAGAGAGAGAGAGGGCGAGAGAGAGAGAGGGCGAGAGGGCGAGAGACACTGAGAAATCAAGCATGGAGGAGAAAGGGCAAGAGTTCAACACTGTTTGATTTGAAATTTTAACAATGCATTTCATTACTGCTCAATGAAATGCTTATAACAGTCTAATTACTGAGTAGTTATAGGCAACAGTGGGTGCCTACTGTTCTACCTGGAGGTTCCCTCCATCTCTGTTTCTGAAGCGATGGATTAGCAAGAAATCCAGTTTACTCCTAATAGTAGTCGGTCAGTTCTTGCACTGGATCTATGAGATTAATGTGGCTAACATGTAATGTTAGATTAGCCTTGTGGCTTTGGCTCATCAGCTATATTTGGGTTAGATTTGACTATTGACTTAACCTGCCCAGAGTGTTTCCTGGCTTCTGCCCAATGGATGCTGGGATCCATGACCCAGGAGGATAAGTGACTTAGAAGATGAATGAATGGCTGTTGATTTAAGCTGAATTGAGTGTAAGTACATGGCATAGCTTTTCATTGAGCCTTCCGCTGTCTTAGAATCACTAAACAGCCAATTTAAGCTGTCACAGAATGCCTCAGATACACTTAATGTGATGCAAAACAAAAAAACAGATAACTCACAGAATAGCCTATTTTCCTTTACTTTGCTGGAAACAGTATCCTTACCCGATATTTTGGCTATAATCTCAAAATGTAGTGATCACTTAAAAAACATAAGGTAGCAAATGTTTAATGTAGCAATAGTGGAACCCTTTTTTGTTTTACAATGTTCCCATCATAGATAAGATCCATTTCTGCATTGAAGTGTTCATTGTTGTATGTGTTGTCTTTACTAAAGACCCTTGAAGAACGTGATTTTAAGAGTGTAAAGATGCCACGAGGGTTCCTTGAGTTATGCTATAGAAGAACCACTTTTGGTTCCCTGAAGAACCATGTCTGAAAAAGAGATGTGAAGAGTGAAAGAGTCTGAAGAACATTCGGTAACATTTTCTGTGAATGTCGCGTTTGTCGCTAAACACATTTGGAACCTACTAATGTTATAATGCATTCATTAGGCATTATAAACATGGTTATGAGTGTGTATAAAAATCAATTACACTTTATAACAATGTTTATTATACATTATGAATTGCTAATATAATGCATTATAAGTAGTGTTAATAAGATGTTATTCTGTCAGTGCCAAAGAAGTATGAAGTTTATTTAAGCCCTGAAATTTCCAGTATTTTATTTCTCACCACTGGTGCTGTTGGGGCTGCATTTGTGGGATATGCAGTGTTCAGTGAGTGCCAGGCTAACGGTGGTGCACATTAACAGTGGTGTACATTGACTTTCCCACATTGGGTGAAACTGATGGCAGCTCTAGTTTAAACTCTGACATTTAAAGCCTGTAATGAGCTTTATTGTGTATGTACAGAATGCGTATGAGCTCTTATAATTTGTTATGAACAGTACTTATAATGCATTATGTTAACAATTCATAATGCTTAATAAGCATGGCTATAAAATGTAATGCATTTTTTAAATACTTATAGGCATGTTTATAATATAATATAATATAATATAATGAATGCATTATAACATGTTATGAATGTGTTTATAGGTGCTTACAAATGTGACATTCAGAGAAAGTGTTACCGAACATTCTGTAGGACACTAAGGTTCTGAACCATTCTGGGGTTCTTTCTAGAGCATTAAAACTATGTGAAAGTTCTTTCAACTTTAAAAAGGTTCATCATACTCACTTTTTAGGAGTCCAAAAGCGGTCAGTGTGTGTGCTAATGATTACCTGCATGTACAGGTCAATGGGGTCACAGCTCAGAGAGAGAGAAACAGATCAGAACGAAGCACGACTAAACGGAGGGAGGAGCAAAAGAGAGAAGCTGCAGTCGTTCCACTCTCCTCTCGCCACTTCTCCTGCTCCATAAAAGTGAAGCACAAAAACAGAAAGTGCGAATGTTTGCTGGTGAATAAAGGTCATCCAGTCAGACAACAGCAGAGGGGCACAGAGGAAATCTACAGCGTTTGCAAATGCTAATTTTATAGAGGACCAATTAAGCAGCCTTGTTTTATGGGGCTCTTTAAGAGAAAACAAAGAGGCGAGCTGCTGCCCCTCCTGTGTCTCCTCACACACACACATTGTGGAAATGAGGCGATGTCTGTTTGTCGTCCCTTTCACACACGCGCCGTGTCCATCACTGTCAGCGGCACACTGGTGGGAGCCTGCTTTACACCCAGCCGCTAATAATCAGTGTTTTAGATCTGAGGTCTTATACTAATTATTGCAAGTCAGTTTTACTGGGAAGCCAAATTGATTGTCTTTTTTCTTGTTAATTTAAGCTTATTTTTGTTGTTGTTTCACAACTACTAGCCACTGTAATTAGACATTAGCCTTTGCAATTAAAGATAATTGTCAATTTTATTTATTTATTTTTTTTTCCCAACATGATGAAGCCATTCCGCTTCTGGCCAGTAGGGGATGCAGTGAACTCTAAAGACATTTAAAGTGCTAGTGTAGATTTTTATTGTTAAAAATCATTGTTAAAATTTTATTGTAAAAATTTTAATTATAATTTTGATCTGTATATATATATGTGTGTTTTTGTGTGTGTGCGTGTGTGTGTGTGTGTGTTCCTAAGCTTTTTGTTGAGTTCTGTAGTCCTATATTGTTCATTTGAGTATCCATCCATTTTCCAAGCCGCTTCTCCATCTGGGTTGCGGGAGGGGGGTGGGGGTGGTGGTGGGGGTGGGGGGTGCTGGAGCCTATCCCACCAGTCATCGGGCGGAAGGCAGGATACACCCTGGACAGGTCGCCAGTCCATTATTGTTTCATAACTAGCTTCTATATTTTGACTTTAACCTTTTGTTTTTGCTTTTGTGTCTCATGTTTTTATTATTGTTATTTATTTATTTATTTATTTATTGTTTTTAGGTCTGAGGCTTGGTATGTTATTTTTAGGGTGGATTTTTTTGGATTGCCTGCTTTGTTGCTTGTTAGTTAGGCTCGACTATACAAGTAAGTTTCAGCCTAGACTTAAAGACTGAGGCTGTGTCTGAGTCCCGAACATTTACAGGAAGATTATTCCAGAGCTGGGGGGCTTTGTATGAGAAGCTCTCCCCCCTGATGGAGCTTTATTAATTCTAGGTACCAGTAGTAAGCCAGCAACTTGTGATCTAAGTAGGCGTGATGGTTCATAGTAGGAGAGAAGTTCACTCAGGTACTGAGGGGCGAGTCCGTTTAGAGCTTTATAGGTCAGTAATAGGATTTTATAATCAATGTGAAATTTAACTGGTAACCAGTGCAGGGCTGATAAAACTGGGCTAATATGGTCAAACTTTCTGGTTCTTGTGAGACCCTGGCTGCAGTGTTCTGGACTAGCTGAAGCTTGTTTTGCTGGGACATCCACAGTGATCCAGCCTTGAAGTAATAAAAGCGTGTACTAGTTTTTTCTGCATCCTGTAGAGATAATGCATTTCTTAATTTAGCAGTATTGTGGAGATTCAGGAGGGCTGCTCTAGTGATATTAGTTATACATGCATCGAATGACAGATCAGCGTCTATCATGACACCAAGACTTTTAACCGTCATTTCTTTTGTTTCAATGTGAAACGGTTCATTATAGAGAACTTTACTGACTCGGCTTCCTTTACAGTGAGTTACAATGAGCTACAACACAAATATAGCCATTTTGTTGTCTATCCAAACCCACCAGAGAACCTTCACATGCCTTCGGACAAAATCTTCTCTAAGCTGTTGCAAATGAATGTCCAATATATTTCTAACCATTTCCCGTAATAACTTCCTCTGAGGCAGCTTTCAGAGGCATTAAACTCTTCAGACATCTGGTGAGCATTTCACATCAAACCACTCTGGAGGACTTCATTTACTTTTTAACCATTTAATTATGCAGAAATATTGAAAAATCAGAGGAGTTCCCCTTTAATTAGTTTCAAAAAGAGTTATGATAATTAGCTTTGTGTTTTGAAGTGTGTGCCCACTTTAAAGACAGTACCCTCTTGTTTATATGAACAAAAGTTTTCCGAATTGAATTTATATCTGAACATTTCTAGTGTCATGTCAGTGTAAATATGTGAGGACCAGCCCTCCTAGTAGCCCTGCCAGCAGCCTGGGGGCCAAGATAAATGAGTAAATAATTATTTGTGGGTGGCAGGGTCTGTAATGTTTAACCAATGGCCTACACACGCACTGCCCAACACCACACACACCTCTGTGTATCTGAGGCAAAAATGCTGCCGCTGATCTCTAGGACAACAAGAGAAAGCTATTGAACTTGGTTTCCTCAACACCTTTTTAAAAGCCTTAATGGGCCCAGGCCACCAATGGATTCCGTCACATAACACTCCCATAAAACAGTAATGACATCATTAATTATATGGTAATGTAATAATTGTGTTAAGGTGGAGAAAAGTGTGTTGTAGGTAAAGTGACACTGTCTGGGCTCAACCTCTTTAGTGAGCTGTTTATCCCTTAGAAGTCTGTCATTATAATCACATGCATTTGACTTACATTACATAGTAAAATGTTTGTAATTATATGAGTAATTACACAGTTATATGATAAATTACATTTTCATTCTATTTTCAGGCTCAAATCTGCATTGATAACTGATTGTTTCTTATGCAAAATAAGACTATACAACAACAACAACAACAACAATGTCATTAAATTCAAGTCATAAATCTCTCCTCTACTTACAAACAGAATTGTGGCTTGGAAGGTTAAAATTTGCACTTTCTGCACAGTTTCTCTGCTTGTTCTCTGCAGTTTCTTGGTAATTTGCAGGTACATTCTTTGTTCATCAAGGTACAAACAATGTAAATGTTCCCTCAAAGGCACAACTGTGGTTTTAAGGTCCAATTATAAGCCCTAAATAAGTTGTTCCAGGTGAAAAGTACTTATTTGTGACTTTTCATGACCAAATGGTTTAAAACAGAACAGTAAAGTAAAAAGCCTGGAGGCGAGACGGGGTGTGTGAAGTCAGTACAACTTGGAAAATGTAATTTCAGTGGATTATGGTGCAGTTATGTTCCCTGACTAAAAGGTACTGAGATGTCCCCATGAGGGTACCACCCCAGTGACAAGAGCGGTACTGCCCCAGAGGCAGATTCGTACCTTTATTTCTGAGAGTGTAAGGTGACAGAGCAATTTCACTATTGACCAGTAGGGGGGTGATCTCCCCTGCCCAATACCCCCTCCTCACACACCCACATACCCACACCCACACACCCAAACTTAAATGGTTGAAAGGTCATTTGTATTCGCTTTTGGAGGCTGAGGGTCCATGAGAGGGAATGTGAATTGGCTTTGTAATGCACAGTGCTTGGACCCCTCTGTGGTCAATGAACACTTTGATGTTGGGTTCAGCCTGTCAGGATGTCACCTTCTCAGGGTTCACAGAGCAGGGAGCCCTCAAAAACCCACCGGCTGGGGGTCCTTCGGGCTTGGGGTTAGCTTTTGTCACTAATGAAAATGAACATGGCTTTGGGCGGGATGGAGGGTGAGAGGAAGCGAGGAGGGGATGGAAGGGAGAACACAGGGAAGGGCGCTTTAAAACAAATATAACAGGAAAAGGCCGGAATAAGAACTGAATATGACTAGGGTCAGTGGGGTGGGGCCGCATAACGCAAAGATCAGCAATGATAAACAGAATTACTGAATTAGTGAAGAAATAATGAAAAACATGAAGAAAACTTTTTTTTTTACATAAAATTAAACAGTTTTCTTGTGTTTTTCTATTTAACATTTAGCCAGAGGTCCACGTTGTGTGTTTTTGATGAAGAAAGGTGATGTATTTGCTATTTAATGGCCTGGGATAACTGAAAAGGAAAATGTTTGGTAAAGGTGTAGTTACTTTTTCCTTCAAAACTCTACAAGACAATTACACAATTTTGAAATAAGAGGTTATATTGTTAAGCAAATTTTAAGCAATCCCAGTCATTGAGACTAGCAAAAGTTTAATAAATCCAAAACATTTATGAAATGCCTGCTGCCCTGAGGTGAAAATGTTGAGTTTGAATGCATTGCTTATGTAATGTAAGTGTAAATATCCATGACTTTAGTCACAGTTTAACCAATATATCCACATTGGAGTCATTTGGAGTGTTTAAGCCCAGATTGCTTTTAGAATGAAGTTCAATCCAGTGCAGCTGCTCAGAACCTTTATATATACTTTTCCTAGTCTCAATGACTGGGATTGCTTAAAATTTGCCTAACAATAAAATCTCTTATTTCAAAATTAGCTAACTGTCTTGTAGAGTTTTTAAGGAAAAAGTAACTACACCTTTACCAAACATTTTCCTTTTTTCAGTTGGCCCAGGCCATTAAATATCAAAAGCATAATCTTTCTTCATCAAAAAGTCCTGTTTTATTTCAAAACAAATATGTCCTCTAAATATTTTAGCTGGAGACACTTAATTGGTTTGCTAGCAAGTAGTATTGTCTTAAATCTTGTTATCAGATATTCCTCATTTTAATGTTGTTGAAAGCTTTTATATATATATATATACCTGTAAAGTTGAAAAAGCATGTAAGTCAATGGAGCCAGACTTTTTTCCAAGTATTTTTGGGTCATTTCTGTTGGTCCAATCATCAAGAAAGTCTCAAATAATGTAAAGGCCAACAGGTACTTTCAAAAACTGAAAAACACTGAAAATGGAGATATGAGGTTTTGTCCGACAGCAGCGGTGTATTTAAAGCGCCTCAATTTCAGGAAGTATGTGTATGAGCTCTGTGGAACCAAACACATGTGTGAGGCTGTGTTTACAGTTATAAGTGCATTTTCTAATTTCAGAAGTGTTGCTCTGCCCTGTGATGAAGGAAGTCAAACATCTAGTGTGTAACTTCTACAAAGGTCTGCTATGTGAACGAACCCCTGATCTGACACAGCTGTGATAGAAAACTCTGTTCATTGTATTCTTCACATTCCTTTCTAACATCTTTCCTGGTGTTGTCTGATTGTATTTAGTTGAGAAACAGAAGATTCAGAGTCCTGTAGTTGTTCATATGACTGGCTTGAATGAGCCTGGGCCTGGTGGGTCTTTCTCAGCACTGCAGTAACACTGACGAGGTGGTGGTGTGTTAGTGTGTCTTGTGCTGGTGGTGAGTTTTTAAACACTGGGTCCACCCACTGTCCACTCTATTAGACACTCCCGTCTTGTCAGTCCACCTTGTAGATGTAAAGTCAGAGACGACAGCTCATCTGCTGCTACACAGTTTGTGTTGGTCATCCTCTAGTCCTTCATCAGTGGTCGCAGGGCACTGTGGGCTGGATATTTTTGGTTGGTGGACTATTCTCAGTCCAGCAGATGGACTACAGTCTGTAACTGTAGAACTACAAAGCGCCAGTAAGCTCCACTTACTGTATAGTTGCACTTTGTAGTTCTACAGTTACAGACTGTAGTCCATCTGTTTCTCTGATGCTTTGTTACCCTGTTCTTCAGTGGTCAGGACCCCCATGGACCCTCACAGAGCAGGTACTATTTGGGTGGTGAATCATTCTCAGCACTGCAGTAACATTACTGTATCCAATCGAGTTGCATCACAACTAGTTTTAATGTTGAGCTTAGTAGTTACTGAATATTTGGACATAATGTTATGCCTGATTAGTGTATTTAGTAACTACCAAGCTCAACATTAAAACTAGTTGTGAAGCAACTCGTTTGAATACAGTAATGAGTAAACCAGAACTTAGTAAACACTTGGACTACAACTAGTCTACGTTTGAACTTATGCAGAGCTGCTGCAACCAGCCACTGGACATTTTCACTTCGCTATTGCTTGCTAACACCAGGGGTATTTTTATTGATTGCTGGAACTAGATTCAGAAAGAGACTCTGAAGGTTAACAGAAGTTCCTTTTTTTAGTGAAGTGACAAGTTAGAACACGCTCCCATTTAAACCTGCAAAAAGGGAAGTGAACACCTCAAAAACTGCTAAAAGTAGGAGGCGCAGTAGAAGCTGCAGAAACATAAAAACCTTCTCATTCATGCAGACCAGTCTCTTCAAATACATTTGATTGCTGTTGTTTTTGTCAACTTGGACCAAACAGACGGCCAGAATCACATCTGATGCAGTAATTCGGGACATTAGCAATGTTTTTCTTTTTCTCAGTCACCACTTTGCTCCTGTTATCACCTGCTAAATGCTGGTTATCTGACAAATGCCTCGTCTATGAAGATAAAGTGATGGAAGGCTGGTATGGCGATTGCCCAAGGAGAATCCTTACAGCAAGCTGTCTAGACGTTACTGACCTGAAGCTGGACCTGGCTGTAATCCCTCTTCAGATTAACACTCTCTGCCTGAAAGCAGCTCGCGGACTGGAAATACATTCAAATGCACTTAGCCGATTTATGGTCCTTGAAGAGTTGCACATAAGAGGATGTCCTGAGGTCGTTCATGCCAGAGCTTTTATGGGGTTGCCAAATTTGTGGCTGTTATCGCTTCAATCTGAAAAGTGCTGCAGTTCATCAATTCCGTCAAACGCTTTTGGGCATGCCTTGAGGGAACTGTATTTGGACTACTACAATGTGTCTGCAATAGCAATCGATGCATTTAATGCACTGAGCGGTTTAAGAGCTCTGGAAATCTTTGGATGTGCAAGTGAGTTCCCGGAAATTTCATGCAGAATTGCTAAAGTTTCAACATCACTCATCTCGCTGAAGCTCGAAGCCGAAGAGATAGTCATCTTGCGAAATCGAAGTTGTGGTTTCTTGGATGACGCTTTGCTTGCAGCTTCTAAAACCCTGAAAAATGTCACTTTTAGCTTTCCGAATCTAAGATTTCTGGACAAAGGTGCCTTAAAATACTTTCCGAAGATTTGGGCTTTAAAAATGCCCATGAATAACAATTTGAAGACGCAGCTGTTGCAGTCTGGAGTAAGAGAGCTTGCGAGACTTGAGACAGAGCGTGTTAACATTAGTACAGTTTGTGAAATTGTACTTGGTCTTTCCATTGAACACCTTGATCTACGATTGAATAGTCATTTTAAGCTTAAATCTGATACTGAACTTAATGGATGTCTTGGACTTAAAAAACTTCGACTTGCTGGCTCTTCAAAGCTTGTGGACTTGAGTTTCATTCATTTTTTCAAAAATCTCACAGTCTCGGAGTTTGAACATATTCCACTGCAATCACTTGACTCTCTCTGTGAAACTTCTGATCCTGTTAAATCATTACAAATGTTCTATCTATCTTATGCTGACCACCTCAAGATTACAAGAAGGTGTTTTTTTTGTCTAAAAAGTCTCAGTACTCTTATACTACCTAAGAATGGCATATCCGTGATTGAAGACTTTGCATTTGAAGGACTTGAAAAGTTGCAAGTATTAAATATGCAGTCAAATAAGTTAATGGTTCTGACTGAACAGACTTTTAAAAGTCTTGACAATTTGCGACATCTAGATTTGCTTGGAAATAGGATCTCCTCTTTAAACTTTGCTGTATTTAAGGGCCTGAGTAGGTTGAAATTCTTGAGTCTAAATGACAACAAGATTGCTCAGATCACAGCAAATCACTCAATACCACCTCTGAGTCTGGAGAGTTTGGAACAGTTAGACTTGAAAAATAATGGCATTTCTTATATTGATGACTTTGCATTCAAGCAATTAAAAAGTTTGAAGATATTAAACCTAGAGCACAACAACATTTCTGAAATTAAGACGTTCACTTTCTCTGGGTTGGATCGTTTAGAATCACTGATGCTTGACTACAATGTGTTGAAACACATAGAGGCCTCATCCTTCACCAAATTAGCTTCCTTACAGAATTTCTCCATCGGATGCCTCATGCAAGCCTCAACCAAGACATCAAAGGTCCAGATAAACTTAGGCTTTATATTTGGTACTTTCCCAAGCAACCTCACTCATCTTTACATCAGCTCCTGCAGCCGTCCCATGAACATAGTCATTGGAAGCAACAGTGCTCCTAGACCTGGTCTTACTCTTCAAGTCTATGGAAAAGAGGTCAGTCTTGAAGAGTGTGAGAGACCGTTCTTTCAGTCTGTGGTGGGCCTTAACATTATGACACAGCAGTTCTTATGTGGCTCCCAGTTTCCTGGGAAGTATTTCAAATACTTGGATAATATTTCGTTTCAGCCTCAAGTGATGTCCAGTTTTGTAGATCTAGTTGATCTTAACACACTTTTGCACCTTAAAAAGATATATTTCCAGAACACAGACTTCTCTGTACAGCCTCATCTTAAAACAATGTTCCACAATCTTACCAAGTTAGAACATTTACAGTTCTATGAATGCCGCATACCTTCTTTGAACGAAGATGTTACCAGAGACTTAAAGTCTCTGAAAATTTTTACCCTCATAGGGGCTTATGAGTTTAGTTTATTGGAAAACTTTCCAAGGCCACTTGTAAATTTGCAGTTGCTCTTTCTGTCTAATGTGGTGCTGCGTTGCAGCTGTGACAATGCTTGGTTCAATGAATGGGCAGAGCTACAAAAGCAAATTCAAGTGGCCATGATAATGACTTATGAAAAGACAGGTTACGCATGTAAAGATGCCAATGGCCTTCACAGCTTCAAAAGGTTTGCCCAGGCTAACTGCTTCGTAGACATGGAATTTGTGTTGTTTGCATCCACATCTCTTGGAATATTCTTCTTCATGTTAATGATTTTACTCCATAACCTTGCTGGTGACTACCTTCTGGCCTTTATTTATATTGCACGTGGTTGGGTGGAAGAAGCCATGCGAGGGAACACTAGGGGATGCTATCAGTTTGATGCCTTCGTCTCATATTGTGGAAAAGACGAAAGCTGGGTGGTGGATGATCTTCTTCCTAACCTGGACAAACGGGGGCCCCCTTTCCTGCGCCTCTGCTTGCACAGCAGGGATTTTCAGCTTGGCCTGGACATTGTAGAGAACATCACGGACAGTCTATACAAGAGCCGCCGCACCCTCTGCCTGGTCAGCCACCACTATCTTCGCAGCAAATGGTGCTTGTTAGAGATGAGCCTGGCCACGCACCGCTTGCTGGCCGAGCAAAGAGACATCCTGATACTTGTGTTCCTGGAGAAGATCCCTGCTCGACATCTCTCAGCCCACCACAGGCTGGCTCGCTTAGTAAAGACAAGAACCTACATAGACTGGCCTAAAGACCTCCCAAAACAGGCCATATTCTGGGATAGACTGTGGGCCAAGCTAGCGTCAGATCCTGTCAGAAGAAAGTAATGGGACCTGATGAGAACAATTACATAGTAGTGGAATATAGACAATAGAAAGAATATATGCTATGTTTGTACACTATATTGCCAAAAGTGTTCACTCACCCATCCAAAACATTGAATTTGGGTGTTCCAATCACTTCCATGGTCACAGGTGTGTAACGCCGAGCCTCTAGGCCTGCAGACTGCTTCTACGGACATTAGTGAAAGAATGGGTCGCTCTCAGGAGCTCAGTGAATTCCAGCGTGGTACCGTGATCGGACGCCACCTGTGGAACAAGTCCAGTCGTGAAATTTCCTCACTACTAAATATTCCACAGTCAACTGTGAGTGGGATAATAACAAAGTGGAAGTGACTGGGAATGACAGCAACACGGCCAAGAAGCTGCTCCAACATGACTGTGGACCAGTGCACAAAGCAAGCTTCTATAATATTGTCATCTTGCATGCACAACAAACCACAGATTTCCAGCATTTCAAAAATATTCGAGTCTAGTCAGTGAAGGCCATTCCAAAACTTGAATATTTCATTTCTTGAAGTTGTGCATGGTTGATTTTGATGTATATTTTTGGATCATTGTCTTCGTGTTATATCCAAACTCTTTTTATCTTTAGTTTCTTCTTTGACTGTGGGATATTGGCTTCCAGAATTTGTGAATAATTCATGGAATCTTTTCTTTCTATCCCTAAAACATTTCCTGCCACACAGCCCCAAAGCATAATAAATCCACCCAAATTCTTAACAGTTTGCAAGGTGTTCTTTTCATTTTTCTCCAAAAATACATTTGGTGGTTGTGGCGAAAGAGTCACATTTTTGTTTCATTAGAGCATTTAATTACAGAAAGATTATAACTTGTCTAGATATTGTTTTCCATACTTTGTACTTAGACTTTTGTGATGGGATCACAGATAAGGTTACCTTCAGTTTACCCTTCTACATAGATGGTGTCTGTTGAACACCTTTGCACAGTGAGCCAATGCATCACTGTTCTTGCATCATCTTCAACAGTGATGTGGGAGTTTTGCTTTGCATTCTCGGTCAGTCTATGAGCAGTTTTCAGAGATTTTTCTTGATCTTCCAGATTTTTTTTGACTTCAACCGTTCTCCTTAACCTCCATTTCCTAATGACATTAGGGACAATGTAAATGGCAAGCAGGATGATGTCTTTTATAGTCTTCTCTTGCTTTGTAATAGTCCATTATATGTAGTATCAAATGCTCAGTCAGTTGCTTAGATGAGCACATGGCTGTTGTGCCACAATGTGAGAGGTTGGAAAAATGCATTAAACTCTGGGGCAGTCTACACTTGACTTGGACTAAGGCCTAATGAGTCAAATCTGAGACATTGCTAAAGTAAGAGTGGACGGTTAAGGAAAGTGTATGTCCAAATGTTTGCACTTGTCACATTTTATTTTAGTTTTTCGTTAAATTAAATTCAACAGATAAACTGTAATCAAGCATTAAAATTTGTAGAAAATTTCATATGAGAGTCATATGTAAATATGTCCCATGCAAAGGTTGCATTAATGTCTTTTCATGTAGAAGATGAACCAAAGTAAACCAGTAATTGTGCTTCTTACCTGTCTGTAAGTACATGTGTGTATTTTGACATGGACAGTTTAAATGAAAGATTTTAAGTTGCACTTTGGTTATTTTGCAGCAAGGTGGAGCCACAAACCAAGGGTTTCATAAAGTGGCCTGTGTGTACATACAGTATATATAATGATTAACTGTTTGTTTGCTTTAATACTAACGGAGGAACCAGCTTGATCCAAATAATTAATAAAAGGAAACATTTTCAGATCATGTCTCTGCGTAGTATCACTTCAGGACATGTAACAAACAAACTTTTTATTGTTTATTGTTTAGTTAGTAATGCAGAGACTTATCCAGTATGGTTAAGTAACGTGGGACTGGTGCATGGAAAGTATAGCTCAGTGAATAAATGCATTTTACATAGTTCAGACCCCAAATGTAGTTAATCTGACATGTTTGGTGTCCAGTATTTGCTTTTATTGTGTGCTGGTTTCTAGCATTGCATGTACACGTCATATTTGATATCTGACAGCTCTTTTGGTCCTTGGTCATAACAAGCATGATTCATATGTCATATCATATCATATCATATCATATTTCATATCATATATCATATCATATCATATCATATCACACTGTACCATTTAAAAGTCAAAATTCTTATTTTTCTATAATTCTTCCATCAACAACATCACTTGTGTTGACAAAAGCCCCTTTAAAGTGAGTCTGGCTGAAAATATGATGAACATATTTTTTTATTTGTCTACATTGTAAATTTGTATATCATTTTTTCAACTTGCCAATCAGTAAATCAATCAGGCAAGGCTTGCTTGGTGCTGAAGGCCAGCTTCTTTATTTGGAACTCTTAGGCTAATACAGCTAACAAGTAATAGAGGTTTATACTCCACTAAGTTAGCACTGCACTAACTGCATGTCTACTGGCCTCAAACTATGTGGAGTCGGTCGTTTTAAATAGATTTGCTGGTTTGGTTTCTGACATGTGACGTAAATAAACGACACATATCCTATAATTCACTGAAATGAATGCACAGTCATAAAAACAGGTCACCGCCTTTATTTCACAGACATTTGCATTGATTTTATGTTAAAATACTGTATGTCTGAAAAGGGAGATATTAATGTAAGTAGTGTGCAGCTTCAGCCTCCCAGCATCGCGAGCTCTGCTGTTGCGTAACTCAGAAGGAGAAGTACTTAAGGGTGATTCAGCACTTGCGGGAATCGGCTGGCTTCCTGTGGGAAAGTGAGACTAGACTAGAAGCTTTTCCCAGACTAGAAGCTAAAACTGTAGTAAGGGAGGAACAATTTGGTGCAAAAGTCAGAGACCACCCTTCAAACATTTGATTTTTCAGCATCAGGAAAACAAGCAAACATAATTTTGGGTAAAATTTTACACAGAAGCCTCAAAAACTACATATAATATTAAATTCTTCCGTTTTTCCATTCTTTTCGGTAAACTTGCTTTTGCTAAATTTGATGTGTTGCCACATTCTTCAACCTTAGAGGGTCCAGTTTCAGAAACTCCTGTTTTTTCCCCCCAAAAAAACTCCGGTTTTCCTTTGACTTTCTTTTTCCTTGTGCAAATGAATTGTCCTGTGTCTGAATTCCTAAAAAAATGTGCTGAAAATGCAAGAACTTGAACTTTTTTGAATAGAAATGAAATAGATTAACTCAGTACTGTATTTATATCATGTTTAATCACACATTGTTCATTCATTTTGTTTCTGCCCTGGTCTAAAAACAGTCATATTCTCTCCAACAATCATTTGAAACAAGAATTAAGCCCTTAAACGCAATGAAGGGCAGCGTGGAAACGTTTCTGTGCAATAACTACATAATTATATATTAATTTCATAGTAATTACTGAGTGATAAGTCTTAAGATTAATAGCTGAATAATTAGGTTGCAGTGTAAGGGTTTAAACAGTAGGGGGTGACCAAAGAGAAGGAGTCAAGGTGTAGGAAGTGGGATTGTGTGTGCTTCTGCTCCTTTTTGAGGCGAAAACAAGCATTAATCCTTGAGGAAAGCAGCCAAATGTCCCCGCAACCACCAAATGTTTTCATCATCCTTGGGGGATTCGGTCCTCGCAAGGAGTGAAATACATACAGATGAACAGCTGCTGATTTAATATTCTTAACCAAGCAAAATGAAGGAGCTGGAGCGGTGCTGAATTTCTCCCTCAGGACCTTCAAACGCTTGCGCTTCCTTTAGAGCTGGTGTGTGGAGGCAGAGGAACGAGGAAAGAAAACAGCAAACATGGACAAGATGCTCTTCTAAGCTTCATTGCTGAACTCTTAGCGTCTCTCTTCTGTTTATCTCACCTTTATCCTGTCCACCAGACATTCTAGTAGCAATCTGCTATGATGTGACTGCAGCACTGCTTTTAAGAGAGATAATAAAGTCTTTATTAAAACTAGCATCGCCTTTCTTATGTCACTGATAACAGAAAAGGCCTTGCCACTCATTTCTCCAGTGAAAGTAAACAGTTGACTAAATCAAAAGCCAAGACAAAAAACAAAAAACTAAACACCTGAGTATTCATATTTTTATGATCTGACCCTGATTTCTCTGTCTCTCTTACTAAAAAATACTTTAAAATACCTTCAGGTACAGCCCACAAATCACAGCCCAAGCACGGGCTTAGACTTAGACTTAGACTTTGACATAGACAGACTTTATTGTAAATGAATGTGAATGACAGAGCCTTTCAGGGATGCTCCTTTTATACCCAATCATGACACTCACCTGTGGAATGTTCCAAACAGGTGTTTTTGAGCATTCCTCAACTTTCCCAGTCTTTTGTTTCCCCTGTCCCAACTTCTTTGGAACGTGTTGCAGGCATCAAATTCAAAATGAGTGAATATTTGCAAAAAACAATAAAATTGATCCGTTTGAACATTAAATATCTCGTCTTTGTAGTGTGTTCAATTGAATATAGATTGAAAAGTATTTGCAAATCATTGTATTCTGTTTTTATTTATGTTTTACACAACGTCCTAACTTCACTGGAATTGGGGTTGTACATGCATTAGAACGAAATTATGTTGCATTGGCTCAGAGATCGGGAAAGTAATACAGTGCAAAAGTGTATTACTATGTAAACATATGTCCCTCCACAGATAAATACATTTTAAATAAGTGTGTATACAAGAGAGTGTATTACACTGGAGTTCCCAGGTATGGAGCAATCAAAAAAGAATTGGAGCAGCGTTTTATTTAGAGTTGAGCCGTCTTATGACGTGGGAAGAAGCTGTTTTTGAACTTGACTGTGGGAACCTCCTTCAAGAGGCCAGCAGTGAGAACAGTACACTGGGGGGGGGGGGGGTCTCTGTTTATGTTCTGAGCTCCAGTCTTCGGTGACTTGTCCCAGTGTCCCGTATGGGAGGAAGTCAAGTCCAAATAATTCTCTCTCGAAGGCATAAATATGTTAAAAGACTTTATCGTACTGTATGATGATTTAACAACCTTTCTGTATTAAAAGGTTTCAATGTTAATCATTTTAAGGAACGGAGGGTAGAACGATCTGCATTTAACATTGTATATAGTAATAATGTGAGAAAATATGGCTTATGTAGATTGAAGCAAAAGCGCTGGACGTTTTTGGACCTGCTAGAAAAAGTAATTGTCACTCATTGGCATGAGAAGCAGCCGCGAGGTTGGGTCCCATCTCACCTTATAACTTCACCCACACTATTCTGGTGGCAGTCATGGGGAGAGGTAGCCCTCCTCTCTCCAATTAACCCCCAAGTTTTATGTAATAAGCCCCGCCCTCAGGGATCCCATTCCCCACCATGTGGTCTGAACAGTGTGATTTACATTTAAAAACAAACAATAGCGCTATATACAGTCAGCCTAGGTTATACAATCTATTACCAGTATGTACATTGCTTTGCCCCCCCCAGGCCCCCCAGAGATGAAACTGGACAAGAGAGAGAGAGAACAGGGGAAGAACCTGACCAGACAAACCATAACAAGATGATTGTGAAAAAGCCAGACACTGTAGCATTTCGTTTACATTGGTAATTTTAGGGGTCCAGTGACGACCGGCCAGTACAGAGTGTTACGACTAATCTGAACAGTACACTTTATGCGATACACCATGTTCTGGACACAGCTACCCAAACAAAAAGGCTGCAGAATAAAGCAATACGTGACAATAAAAGCCAGATCAAAGCTACTGGAGAGAGTCAAGCAGATGTCCGTTTTCCACTTTCATCTGCTTATTAGGGGACACTGTTTAGCATTGACTGACCCATTCAATAGAAAGAGAGGTCTGCTACTGCATGTGTATATGCACGTTCACACTCTTCTAATGCCTTCCCTGCCCTTTACAAAGTGCTGAATTTTTAATCAAACTGAAAGCAATTAAAAAGAGGCAGTATTCATTTTTCACAGCAGCGATGTACTTCTTAACCTCCGTAGCCATCGGGAGCTGTTGGAATGAGCTCGTAAAGCCCGGCAGAGATAAGGAATCCCCTATTGCCCCCTTTCCGAAAATGCTGTCTTCAGTGGTGAATTTAGAGCTTCGTGTAGAAGAGCACTGTGGGGTCTTATAAATGGCCTTGTGTTAGAATTACTGTTTCATATAAAGGAATGTGGGTATAAACCAATAGCTCAATCTCACTGAAAATAGAAGAAAAAAATATAAACTTTAATTGAAGTTAAGTTTTCTTGAGCAAAGTGTATTTTGCAACAAAAAAGCAAAGTATTGGTTTCCCTTCATTTACTAATTTGTGCAACCGCCTCTTGCCAATGTAGCAGCCAGTCTCTTATGATGCCTCCTGAAAGAGCAAAGATTCTGAGACCACTCCTTAAAACAGAATCTCTCCGGATTCTCCAGGGTCTTAGCTTCCCTTTTTTGGGCTTTCCTCTTTAGCTCACCTGTAGATTTTCAATAGAGTTTAGGTCAAGGGACTGTGGTTGCCATGTCCAAAGCTTGATTCTGTGTTTACTGGAACATCCAACCACAACCTAGTTGATTTGGGCAGAAACAGCTAGACTTCCTTTAAATTGCGCCGGTACTTCATGATGCAATGTTTCCCAAAAAGATCCCCAAGGCCTTTGGACAAAAATCAGCCCCAAAACATCACAGATCCTTCACCATGCTTAACATTGGGATTGAGGTCCTTTTTGATCTGACCGTCCATCTATTTAAGCCAAACTTACTTTTAGTGTTAGAATTATGGGCCTGATTTTAAAGTCTTTTTAATCATCTGAAACACTTATACAGGAGTTTAGAAGTCCTAATGAGGCCAAGCCTGTGGGTGGAGCCAGAGAAAGAGAGGACTAATCAGGACAGGAAACGTCAAGTGAGAGTCTTTGCACTCTGTGCAGTGTGACCGTTTGCATGATGCTTATTGGTGAGGTATACGTTTTAGCTGGATTAGCCTAATAGCTCCAAAAGAATCCCCAGACAACAAGTATGTCTTTCCTAATGAACTTTGTTTTGGGTAAAGTCCCTTTATTTATTTATAGTCCAGGCCACAAAGGTTGCTCAACAAAAAATGATGTAAAAGAGACAGAATTTGGGTCTGCTAGGGTGTCGCAGACCTTGCCACATTCATCAAAAAATCTGAAAGGGCGCACATGCTGTCGATCACTCTGATTGGATGGAAAATCAAAGTTCTCTGTTCTAGATATTTGCTGGTCATGGTGTGCAGCTGTGTTTACTTTTTGCTGCTCTGCTGCTGTCAGAAACAGAAAGTGTTGTTAGCTATTCAGATCTAGTATTAATATATTAATATTTCTAAGACCTGTTTTCAGGTACAAGTAGTTTTGCAGGACTGCAGCTACTTTGAAAAGTAGTCCAAGCGGATTCTATGACAGTGTGCCGCACTGCACTTTCAGACTAACTGGAATTTTTGATGAAACCATAAACCATAAAGAGCTTGTGAGTGAAAAGCAAGTAGCATTTCTGGTTGCTGTAGCAACGCTGCAGCTTAAAATCCTACTGTTAACCCTCTACTGCTCACAATATGAAAGCAATTGAAAAAAAAAAATTACATTAACTTTTTTTGCATAAAACTGACTTGATTATTAAAAACATTATTTTTTTAAATAATAAAGATATTTTGAGGTATGTTGCCCTGAGGCAACACGTTGCAACAATGGGGAGAAGTGATATAGACCCATCTTCCCTGAACAGGTGAGCTCTGGCTTGTGACTGGCTAAATCCATTCCACTGCCCTAAAGTGTTGCTTCTAGGCAACAAACATACTTCTGCAAATTCTCATAACAAAAAAAAATGATATTGACAGGTTTAAAAGTGTACACTAAGAGATGGTATGGCCAGATACATGCTTTTCTGTTGACTTGCAAACTCTTACCTTTATTAATAACCCTGTCATTGTCATTAAATATGTATAATGTTAGTGTAAAATGAGGAAAATGGGTTTGTTGCCTAGTGGCAACATCGTGCAATAGAGGGTTAAAGCAGTTTCACTGTAGCAGCTGTTTTCAGTCTTTGCTGTGTGTTTCCCTGCTGCTACATTAGCTGCATTGTCTTATAATTGTTCATAGAAACTACAGATGATGACCTATTCTAACGTTATGTTGCTGGAGAAGGACTATGAAAGCCTTCATTGCTGCGACATCTGTTAAACTCAGTATTTTTTGTTGAGCGACACTTGTCGCCTAGACTAAAAATTGGACTTAAGCAGGATAGTTTTCCATACTATTGTCTTAAAAGTCATTAAAGAAGAATATTAGACAGAGAGCTTTCAGCCATAGAGGTGGGTGACTGTCAGTTTAGCTAAATGAGCATTGACTTTTCATGGGTCCTCAGCACATTACAGCATTCAAAGGGAGGCCTGCAATAAAAGTTTGATTGCACTAATGAAAGTGTAGCAATAATTTATTTCAATTTTAATTGGGAAATATTCACCTCTCCTCTGGTGGGCTTTCAGCACTGTATCTTTATGTAATCATCGATTTATGGAATGTTTCCAAGCAGTGAAAGTAATGTTGATTAAAAATCTAAACATATTTTATGATCAGAGAATGGTCCTGTGGTGAGTAACAGCTTTGGAAGAAAGATCAGTACAGTACAGTGCAGAACTGTTACTGATTAATCTGCTTTTTTGACAAAAGCAAGTTATAATTCTATATGAATTTTTTTTCAGGTGCAGCTCAGGTGCATTTGCATGCATTTAGTAATCTGATAACTGCAGAATAGAATTTTGTCAGTAATCCGATCAACATGTTTACATGCACTTGAGTAATCAGATAATGGGAAAACTGGGTCTACATGAGTCGGGCAGTAATCGGATTTCAAACCAGGAGCTGTTTTGTAACTATATATAATACAGTAATACTGGGCTTGCTCGAGGAGTGGCTTGGAAATGGTTAAACAAACACACTAACATCCAGAAAAAAAAAAAAAAAAAAAAAAAAAAAAAAAAATATATATATATATATATATATATATATATATATATATATTGGGCTTGGCCCCTTAGTTCCAGTGAAAGGAGTTCTTAATGCTTCAGCACCAAGGCATGTTGGACAATTTCATGCTTCCAACTTTGTGGGAACAGTTTGGGGACGACCCCTTCCTGTTCCAACATGACTGAGCACCAGTGCACAAAGCAGGTCCATAAAGACACGGATGAGCCAGTTTGGTGTGGAAGAACTTGGTCTGGCCTGCACAGAGTCCTGACCTCAACCCGATAGAACACCTTTGGGATGAATTAGAGCGGAGACTGCGAGCCAGGCCTTCTTGTCCAACATCAGTGTCTGACCTCACAAATGTGCTTCTGGAAGAACGGTCAGAAATTCCTATAAACACTCTCCTAACCCTTGTGGAAAGCCTTCCCAGAAGAGTTGAAGCTGTTATAGCTGCAATGGGTGGGCTGACATCATATTAAACCCTATGGATTAAGAATGGGATGTCACTCAAGTTCATATGCGTGTGAAGGCAGATGAGTGAATACTTTTGGAAATATAGTGTGTGTAATAATCATAACACTAGCCTTTCTAAGGATGAGGTTGTACCTAGACTGCATAATGTTACCCACTCTGGCCACATGCTGCTTGTGCACTACTTGCTGGATTGCATAACAGTTTCTACAAGCAAGCAGCATGAATTATTTAACAGCTGTGGCCGCAAGCCGTCCAGAAACTAGTGAAAATGTTACATTCTTTAACATATCGTATTCTTAGAGTTGTGGTGTAGAACAACACGAGTTTAAAGGATTTTACTTTCTACAGACTCAACATTCGAGATGTTTGAGGCTCCTGAATGCTTCATAGTATTATGGTTAATTAATTGAAATGGACATTCATACTGGTATTGATGTGGATATGTATGTAATGGGTTTGCCATTTTAGACAAAAAATGATCAATTAAACTGAAAAAAAAACAAACAAACAAACAAAAACAACATTGGCAAGTGCTGTATGATAGAGAGAAACATCTACGTGTGCTAAGAACAGCATTATCAGCATTATCATCAATGTTTCTACGAGATGCGTTAAACAGAGGAGCTGACACACACGTGGACGCAGAAGCATAAACACACAACACACAGCAGAAGCAGGATGCTTTGATGTTTTTGCTGAGCAGCTGTTTCTAATGCTAATGAAAAAGAAGTAGTGGGATGGGAGAGAGGGGGAAGAGGAGAAGAAGAAGAAGAAGAAGAAGAAGAAGGAGAAAAAAGTGGAGAAACAGCTTGGGGGAGAACACACACACACACACACACACACACACACACACACACACACACATATGCATGCTAGAAATATCACAGAGCATATCCTGAGTTGCCTTCAAGGTTTAGAATACAGTGCAGTGAAAACGTCAGACCAACTTTATTGTATTTCCAGTCAGAACAGCCATAAGTGCCAATGATTAATTTATCAGGAGATGTTTGTGAGGAGACTAGACATAAGATAATCCACTTACATGAGGAAGGGAAAAGTCAAAGTGGGAAAACCAGAAGTTTCCAAAAATGAAGCTCAGCAAAGCCAAAGATACAGAGAAATTTGGACTCCTAACAATCGTGCAAGAAATGGTAGACCACCGAAGCTGTCCCCATCAGATAAGCAGCACTTTCAACTTTGAGAGAGAGGAGAAAATCAAGCTGCTTCAGATCTGAAAACATCCACATCCGTCCTTCCACTGGGAGAAGACCACTCAGCGCTGTGGGTCTGAAAGGATGTGTAGCTGATCAAGAAGAACCTCACTGAGAAAAGTAGACGGACGCGTCAAACAAAGAAGCTGAACAACGGACTGACCACCCCAGAGCCCAGACCTCAACACCACTGAAATGTGTTTGATTACTTGGATCATGAGAGGCAGAAAAATCCAACTTCTAAGGCTGAACTGAAAGCAAGTCTTCTGAAGAGAACAGAAGCTTTATTAAAGGCAGAGGTTCAACACAGTAGATGTCACATTTTTCAATGCCCATTTTGACATTATATTTCATTTTTTGAGGCTTCTATCCTGAGGAGCTGGCTAGAGCAGCACATAATTGTATTTTCATAGCTTCTTAACCGCTAGGAAAGCAGCCCTTTTCTGGCCAAGGACAGAATGGATGAGCCTTGATGTTTGCTGGCTAGTCTAAGCTCTCTCAGCTTTTACCTGGAAGATTCATTAGAAAATCCATGACTATGCCAGTGATGGCTGTAACATCATCACCCACCCACGCAATCAAATGAATTTATGCAATGATGAAAATGTGAAAATGAAATCCCGACCTTGTACTTTTGCTCACTGGCCACTTTAATAGAAATACCTACCTTGTACTTCCAGGTACTGGCCACTTTAAAAGAAACACCTACCTTGTGTTTCCACTATCTGGCCATTTTATGAGCTCCTCCAACCGTACAGCTCTGCTATATAGGTATACAATTACAGACTGTAAGGTAACAGTTGCTGCACAATTTGTCAGCCTCTACCCCATTCATCACCGGTCAGTTTCTTACCCGAGAGCCTCTGTTGACAAATGATAAATTTGGGATGTGGTTCATTCTCAGCACAGCAGTGCGACCACATGTGTGGTCCTCCTAAGAGTGTATCAGGTGTAATGATGTTGCTGGGGTTTTTATATCCGTCAGTGTCAATGGTAGGTTGAGAGTGGACCACCACCCAAAAATATCCAGAAAAGCGCTTCTGTGGTCAGAAACTGACTACTAATGAATAGCTAGAGGACAATTGGGCTACAGTCTCCAACTGTACATGTACAGTAAATAAGCAAGCAAGTCTATTTGTGGTCTGTTAGTATGTGCTCTGAGTGTACCGGTCACCTTTCATCATCAGTTCTTAAATGACATCATGTTTAAAGTGACTTACTGTATATTGGTGCACATGGTTATGTGGTTACAGGGCTATGATTGGGCCATTTTGAGACAGCTGAAAACTGCTTACACACAACTCTGGTCAGTCCGCTACAGATTGCTTTAGTATTACATTGAGCAGAATCACTGTTTAGGCCCTTTGGGTCATTCTCAGAGTTGTTGCTCCAGAGTCAGCAACAACCAGGCTGAGGCCCTATAATGAAAAACGTGGACTGGGGAGAATGTACGGTTTCTCCTGCACACACTAGGATTGCACATGGAGATGGTTTCTCAGGAGCGAATTCCAAATGTACATAATCCCACATTTCAAACTGGACAAGTCTCACGGTTTTCCTGACATTGCGATCGCTCGGCAGCACTACAAGGACAAAGAGTCCTCCACCACTTCTTTTACATGTGGTGTTCCTCAGGGCTCAGTTCTTGGACTTCTGCTTTTCCTAATCTACATCCTATCTCTTGACCAGATCATTCGATGCCATGGTCTTAACTTTCACTGCTATGCTGATGATATTCACACATCCCCCTCAGAGTCCCCTCCCGATACCCTAACTGACTGTATTTCTGATTTAAAGCTTTGGATGCATGATAACTTTCTGATGATAAACACTGATAAAACTGAAGTTTTACTGGCTGGCCCTAAATCTGTACTATTTTTCTGTTCGTATTGATTGTTTGCTTGTTAAGTCTGCACCTGTTGTCAGAGATAAACATGTATTTACATAGGTTATACTACCATTATCAATCTGTAACAGTTAATACATCACCAGTAGTTACATAGTTGTTACATGTATTAATCTGTAACTACACAGTTATTAGTGACAATATAAAGTGGGCCCAAACTTTACCTACGCCTTTCCTAATGTCTCTCTCTCTCTCTCTCTCTCTCTCTCTCTCTCTCTCTCACACACACACACACACACACACATTCTATCTCTAGCACGCATACACACAGTAACTCTCTGCAGGTCAATCAATGAATCTACATTTACCGCTCAACTCTCTGCTGGTCAGCAGAGCCCTTCTCTTTCTGAAATGCTTCAGTGGACTGCAAGAGTCACTGTACGTTAATGTGTAGTGTAATATGCTGACTAACGCAGTGTGGAGTAAAGCCAAGTATGATCACTTTTATTGTAGTTAGATGATCTCTATGTGAAGCCGACCATTTGTTCACTGTTCAGGGACCAAAGCTGCCGGACACTGGGTAGGACTCATCAGTCATCATGATCACCTCTGTCCTAAGGCTGAGACTGGGCAATAAGGCAGGGTCCATTCAAGTCCTCATTGCAGATTAGTGGTATTTAAGGTATACAATAGTATCTGAACTGTTTTAACTACATTTGTATAACAGTGAAGACATTATAATTCTGAAATTACACATATTTAATTATGCAGGGACCAAAAAAGTTACATAAATTAAAATGATCTAGGTATTTATTTTTTGATGGAACAACACTGTCTTAGTGTTCTCTTATGCAGCTTGTTGAGAAGCCACCTCAGATGATTTTCCAATAAGACTGAAGAAATTCTACACATACTACATTGGCTGTAAGGAGGGAAACATATAATGAAGATGCATGCTGCTCCTCACATTGTGTGTAAATTTCCTAATGAGTGGACCCACAAGAAACAGACAGAATTACTTGGAAAAAAAATCTGGTTCCATTGACTTCTTTCTAAAGTGTAAAGTTGCCATTTTGGAGATACAAGGTTTTATATCACTGTATTACTATGTTATAGTGTCCAGACACAAGTGAATTCTGCCACTTTAACCCCTTTAAAGGGGCAGTCGTGGGCTGGAGGTTAGGGAACTGGCCCTGTGACCGGAAGGTTGCCGGTTCGATCCCCAGGGCCGACAGTCCGTGAGTGAGGTGTCCTTGAGCAAGACCAAGGACCCCCAACTGCTCCCCGGGCGCCATAGATAGGGCTGCCCACCGCTCTGGGCAAGTGTGTGCTCACTGCCCCCTAGTGTGTGTGCTTACTAGTGTGTATGTGGTGTTTCACTTCACGGATGGGTTAAATGCGGAGGTGGAATTTCCCCGGTTGTGGGATCAAAAAAGTATCACTTACTTACTTAAAATCCCAGGCTGATTAGGTGCTAGGGCTTATTACTCAATAACTACATGGACTACAATGCAAAATGGTTGAATAATTTTTATAGAAGCGTGTAGTAAAACTTTAAACCTACTGGTTGGTCTTGACCATTTAAGTGGTTAAAACACACCCACTGCAATGCAGTTGAACACCTCTGTGGTGGTATTCAATTGCACTCCTACAGCTCGTAAAACCTCCACAGAGAAAAACGTTGACCAATACATTGGTACAATGGGACACTCTGGAGCAGTTGCCCATGTTGGACAATGTAAAATCACCATGTGCAATGCCAAGTTTTAGTTATAGGGCTATAAAACTCCCCAGCATTGGGCATTCTCTGGAGGGATGAGTAGGAATTATCCAGGACTGATCATCTAACATCAGTACCTGACTCACTAATGCTCTTGTTGCTGAATGCAATCGAATCCTCACAGCAATCTTCCAACATCTAGCTTAAAGCCTTCTCAGAGAAGTAGAGGATGTTACTGCAAAAGAGTAACACCCGATTAATACCCTTGATTTCAGAAGAAACTCTGTAGGAGCAGATGCCTGCAAATGTTATACATTATATGGTGTGTAATTTGCTTCAACTTTCCAGCTGTTTAAGGGTTACAAATGTTTGTATCAAAGATCAACCTGACTTGATTTATGACTGTAGGAATGTAGGTTTCACCTGCACAGGTGACTTAAACATTTCTGCAGGTGGTCAGTGGACCTCAGTATGGCAGAAGCATTTATTTTATGATTAAGCAAATGATGGAGGATGGATGTAGATCTAGGCCACACCTGCTGCAGCC
This sequence comes from Pygocentrus nattereri, assembly GCF_015220715.1. Lineage (NCBI taxonomy): Eukaryota > Metazoa > Chordata > Actinopteri > Characiformes > Serrasalmidae > Pygocentrus > Pygocentrus nattereri. Next base: position 4,925,202 of record NC_051215.1, read on the forward strand.
TGAGTGGCCTGAATTTCAAGTTGGAGCTTTCCACTGCCTTCAACTTATGGCAACAAAAATGTTTCTTTTATAATAGTTTAGTATTTTAGAATATATTAGCTATTTAACAATTGGTTAAAATACTAATACACATGCAGGTTGGTCAATATGGAACATGTTGGAACCTGGCTATATACAGGTTGGTCATCATAGAACTTGGATACATGCCAGACGATGGTCAATATACCACATAGTGGAACAAGGTGGACTCATACAGGATGCAGGATATACAGCACGGTGGAACATGCCCACCTACAGGATGGTCAGTATATGGCATGGTAGAACAAGGTGGACACATGCAAGATAGAAGATATACAATGTGGTGGAAGATGGTGGACACACACAGCATGGTAGATTAAAATGGCTAAGTCCAGTTTGCTCTGTTGTATTCCAGTGTATTGATGTGAAGTCATGTGAAGTCCACTGAGTCAGTAGGTCATAAGTGGTCATCTAGTTGTAGATAGCAAACCAATGGACTGAGACTTCTTGTCTCTTGTTCTGTGGCTGCCATTTGTGAACCGGCAGTGGGGCTTTTAAGTACAAAATGACACAACTGCAAACCCTTGAGTGACCACCTCTGAAAGGAACACTGCAGTACTAATACCCAGTGTAGGTGGTTATTGCTTTTCTCAACATAAATGCACTGACTGGCCATTTTATTGAAAACACTTATCTTGTACTTCCACTGACTGGCCGCTTTATTAGAAACACCTACCTTGCGCTTCCACTGACTGGCCGCTTTATTAGAAACACCTACCTTGTACTTCCTCTGACTGGCCGCTTTATTAGAAACACCTACTTTGTACTTCCACTGATGGCCGCTTTATTAGAAACACCTACCTTGTACTTCCACTGACTGGCCGCTTTATTAGAAACACCTACCTTGTACTTCCACTGACTGGCCGCTTTATTAGAAACACCTACCTTGCGCTTCCACTGAATGGCCGCTTTATTAGAAACACCTACCTTGTGCTTCCACTGACTGGCCGCTTTATTAGAAACACCTACCTTGTACTTCCACTGACTGGCCGCTTTATTAGAAACACCTACCTTGTACTTCCACTGACTGGCCGCTTTATTAGAAACACCTACCTTGTACTTCCACTGACTGGCCGCTTTATTAGAAACACCTACCTTGCGCTTCCACTGACTGGCCGCTTTATTAGAAACACCTACCTTGTACTTCCTCTGACTGGCCGCTTTATTAGAAACACCTACTTTGTACTTCCACTGATGGCCGCTTTATTAGAAACACCTACCTTGTGCTTCCACTGACTGGCCGCTTTATTAGAAACACCTACCTTGCACTTTCATTGACTGGCCGCTTTATTAGAAACACCTACCTTGTGCTTCCACTGACTGGCCGCTTTATTAGAAACACCTACCTTGTACTTCCTCTGACTGGCCGCTTTATTAGAAACACCTACTTTGTACTTCCACTGATGGCCGCTTTATTAGAAACACCTACCTTGCACTTTCATTGACTGGCCGCTTTATTAGAAACACCTACCTTGTGCTTCCACTGACTGGCCGCTTTATTAGAAACACCTACCTTGTACTTCCACTGACTGGCCGCTTTATTAGAAACACCTACCTTGTACTTCCACTGACTGGCCGCTTTATTAGAAACACCTACCTTGCGCTTCCATTGACTGGCCGCTTTATTATAAACACCTACCTTGTGCTTCCACTGACTGGCCGCTTTATTAGAAACACCTACCTTGCGCTTCCACTGACTGGCCGCTTTATTAGAAACACCTACCATGTGCTTCCGCTGATTGGCCAGTTTATTAGAAATACCTCATAGCTCCACTATATAGGTGTACAGTTACAGAATGTAGCCCATCTATTGTTGCATTTATAAGCCAAAATTGTCCGTTTCTGACCGCTGTTGACCAGATCTTATCTGAATAATGGGCCATTCTCAGCACAGCAGTGACACCAGAAGTTCACATAGTAATATGTCTCTGTCTTACTGTGTAGAAATGAAAGAACCTACAGTACAGAAGTGCCATCGCTGAATGTATTCTCTCTCTCTCTCTCTCTCTCTCTCTCTCTCTCTGTCTCAGCGGTTTTGTAGCCACAAACGCCGAAGCAGTACAGCTGCTGAAATGGAGGTTTATCGATCACGCCATCCAGCAGCTACAAATGAGGAAACGACAGAAATCAGAGAAAGAAGGAATTAATTATTCCTCCCCACAGCACTTTATTGATCAACAACTTTGAAACCTTCTCTCAAAGTAATAACCTCGCAGACAAGGCACTATAGCAAAGATTACAAGCAGAGAGCCAGGGAGCGAGAGAGAGAGAGAGATAGTGTCAGTGGAGAGCAGAGATGGTGACCATAAATAGTGAGTATGTTTCACTTCGCCACTTCTTTCTTTCTGTTATTAATGTGCAGCTTGTAATGACTCTGCCTTTGGCGGGCGAGATGGGCTTTTAGAACTGAGGAAATCATTTCAGCACACTCGCATACAAACACATACGTTTTTAGGGCCGACTCTGCAACATTACCAAGCATCTCCATCAATTAATGGCCAGAGACAGGCTATGAATAGCAATGTGGCTCTCATGTTGTTTTGAAATGGCTGACCACTGCTGATTCATGCCCACAATATACGGAAGGACATTTCAGTTGAGTGTATGTGTGGGGTGCGGATGGGGGGGTTGTGTTGCTGTTGTGTTCATACAAACAAACAGCGGTCACTTCATGTGGATTCGTGGGCAGTGAATAGCTCTTGTAACTCTTGTACATATTAGGCCTATTTTCTGTGTTCTGCTACAATAATAGAGTTAATCAAATAACAGCAAATATGGGGATCTAGAGGTACAGAGTGGACAAGCTTCAAGTGCATTCAATTTGTTCCCATTAAAGGGGAATTCCACCAAAATTTTAAATAATTTAAATAATTATAATCCAGTCTTTAGAGAATGTCATTTAGAGTTGTTTGACATGAAATGGTTAATTGTAGAGAAACTTCATGACTCAGATTTCTTTACAGTGGTGATGAGAGAAACCAGTAGTTGCCATGTCTACAACACAAATATAGACATTTTATTTACTATCCAAAACCACCAGTGAAACTACATGTATGTGTCTTTACAGTACATCACTGCTGTCGGAACAAAACCTTGTATCTCCATTTGTGTTGTTGTGTTGTTTTTCAACATCATTTTCAAGTGCCTTTATATTATGTGTAAATTTTAAATTTCATGATGAATGGACCGAAAAAAATGGACCAAAATGACTTGGAAAGACGTCTGGTTCCTAGAGGTGGATGAAGTACACAAACCATGTACTTGAGTTTAAGTAGAGACACCCAAGGTAAAATATTCCTCCAGTAAAAGTAGAAGTCCTTACTCTAGACCTCAACTTGAGTAAAAGTACTAAAGTATTTACCTTCAAATGTACTTAAGTATAAAGTAAAAGTACTAAAAGAGTAATTCTGGCTCTGATCTGGTCCTGTTATCATTTTTATAACCAGACTGGCTTCATGAACTCATTTCAGGTGAAAGTCCTCAGGATCACAGATGAGCTCCTTTACTATGTTGATCTGTAGGCGTCTGTTCATAAACATAAACCAGCCCAAACTCATTTACTATAAAATGAAAAGGTGTTTGTAGAAATTGAGAAAAAAGCCGCGTCAGTCTCGACTGCATATGTGGACATATTTCTATATTGTGCTCTATTTACACAAAGTTAGGTTAGTTCATCATTTATGTTGAACAGACTCTCCCAAAGTTTTACGCTGCTGCGCTGACGTTGAACCGCATGCTGCACTGGGTCGGTATGACCAACAGGTCAAAACCAGCTCTAAACAAAGTGACCGCTGGGCCCTGATTGGTGCTCTGGCTTTGCGCTTCTTTCGTTTTGACATGTTACGTTTTTATACACACAGAAACCAAAAGGAACGACAGATTTCTCAGAATGTAGGAGGAAAAAGTCGGATATTAGACTCTGAAATGTAGTGGAGTGAAAGGAAAAAGTCCAGAATGGAGAAACTTCAGTACAAATACAAAAAAAACTACTTAAGTACAGAAACTAATTACACTTTGTTACTGTCCATCAGTGCTTGTTCCACTGACTTTGTCACGATCGGGCAGGAAGAAGACAAGCACGGATAGTTAAATGAGGCTTTATTTAAAGGGGCAAATCCAGAAGAGTAGTCAAAAATGGGCCAGGGTCTCAAAGTTAGGGAAATAAGCAAAATACAAAGCAGAGTGGTTAAACAGTCCAGGGCTCGAAGCACGGCAGATCAATATCAGAGGCAAGGCAAATATCATACACGGAGAAAACACTATCATAACAAGAATGCATTGTAGATTTGGGACAATGCTCGAGTAAAACAGGGAACAAAGGGGTATATATACTAAAACAACCAGGTGAAGGCAATGTAGAGTCAATGTAGGCGACTGAGACCTGGTTAGAGTCATGTGATCCGTGGGACGTGTGATGCAAGAGTCCAGGGCATTATGGGAGTTGGAGTCCGAGGGTAAGTTTGCACTGTCAGGTGCAGGCAGGACAGGAGCGCCAGAAACGACCGGTGACGTATGTTCAAAGTAAAGTGTGTTTTTCCTTCTCCTGTAAAGTTACCATTTTGGAGATACAAGGTTTTGTTCCAATAACAGTGATATGTAATGATGATGGTAAAATATTGGTTAACAAGATAAAAAACTGTTTTTGGTGTCTCATTTGATGTGTGTTGTGCACATTAGTGATCTTCCTCACGGAGCTGGAGACCTCTTGTTGGTATACTTGCCTACATTTGATGAGACTATGACTTAAGTTAAGCTTAAGTTTTTGGTGAAGCATGAACAGGACAACTCCCCAAAAACTCACTGCAAAGTCTCTGATGAACTTCCTATAATTAGGTAGTATGCGTGATAATAAGACGCAGATCTGAAGATTTTTCTTCAGAGATGGGGCACCATAAGACAATGGAATCTTAATCTGACCCTGGTCATCAGACAGCTCAATATGCTTGAGGGAGAACATTAACTGCCAATTCTATTACCTCAGCTAACAGACAAACATGTTGGCTATCTACACACTGAGTGTTGGGAGAGAGGGAGGACCATCCTACCCACCCAGAGTAAGTGAGGCCAATTGTGCTGTCTTGGACTTCAGGCCATGGGTGGCTCTGACATCACTGAGGCTCAAAGTCTGGATCTCCTGGTGTGTAAAAACAGTTTTTATACTAAAAACTTTTAAAACTCTTTTGGTACTTGAAACACTTTTTTCAGCACATGTATTTTTTGGAAAGCAAATATTCCAGTTTTCACTCATCTGGAACATTTTTCTATAGGACTTCCTGGCTTTATTTTACTCTTTACTTACTGAGCTATTATTTAAATGAGTTATTATTTATGAATGAATGAAAATAGCCTGTGATTTTTATTTTGGCAAAGAATAAGCAATATTATTAAAACAGATTACATTCCAATGCATCATCAATCACTGATTGTCCAACAGTTTGATTTGGCAACATTTAAAAGTTCACTTTTAAAGACCCCATTTTCCACATTTTTCTTGTTTTTTTATGTTTTTTCCCCTTAGATCCACATTTTAACTTTTGCATGGCTTTATGAATCACTCATAATTCATTTTCATGACCATTCTCCAGTCTCTCTTTATCCCTGTGACTTAAACAGTTTTTTTGGTTGCAGTCTTAGAGTCCAGCCTGCGCCGCTGGCTGCCAGCAGAGGGCAATGGCGGTGAGGTGCCACCAGTTCAGGGAACTCCAATTCCCAGAAACCCTTGGGCTGATTAGGGCCAACCTGGCACACATGTGGACTCCTCTACTTAAGGCCGTGGCAAACAACAACCCTTCGGCACACCTTTGTAGAGGGGTGACCGGTATGGTACTTAGCCCATGTGGGCATTTAAACAAAAAGAAATTGCCCCAAAACAACAGAAAGAAAAAGAGGGCTAAAAAAAGAATACACTGCCCCAAAACTGCTGCTCTGAGCCACCTCAACTCCAACATACAGAATCACTCAATTTGCACTCCACCGCATTTTTAATTCATTGACCACCCTTTATCACAGGTTCTCCTCTCTGTGCTTGGGTCCTCCTCCCTGCCGTCCTGTAGCAGACTGTGCCTCTAAGACTGATGTCTGTAACAGAGCTCTGTTTCTGTTGGCTGTTCTGTATTGAGCTTCATCCAAAAATGCAGTGCAGGCTAAAACACTCCTTATAACTTCAGCATGAAGGGGTGTAGCTAAACTGCAGCAGAACGAACGGGCAGTCATATGCAAATGTGTAGTTTTTTGTGATGTCACAGAAAGACTGGATTAAAAACAGTGTGGAAAATCCAGCTTTCTATTGTACAAACCCTTTGAGTTAAACAATCCCTGTTGGTGCACAGCTTTCAGGTCATCTGTGGCTATTCCTTCAGTCCAGTGGCTGCAAATTCAACAGTGCGGACGTAGACAACCGGCATGGGCATACACACAAACACACTCCCTCCGTCAAAGCATGTGCGTAAGCAGCTTTTTGTTTGTTAACGCGCTGCGCTGACGAGATGGAGCGATCCATTTTCTGAAGTGGCCATCCGCACAGAACAAATAGAGCAAGAAAAGCTGCCTCCATCTCATCTATTTAATTAACGTGAGGCGCAGAGTCGCTCCCTATTGTCCATTCATTCATCAGCCGTCAAAACCCACCAGCGCAGCCTTTTAATCTCGTCCTAAATACCTTCATCCTTCTTCACTGAACACCGTCAGCAATATTCCTTACTCTGCAAAACAACTAACGGCTCAAAAGCGCAGTGAAACAAAACGGGCTCCTCACTCGCGCTGCGCTCCAGTTTTCTTGACTTTGTTCTATCATTTCTTTCTCTGTCTCATGTGGTAGTTGCTGAAAGTCTGGGGCTGGGACATCTTATTAATTTATTGATATTTATTGATGGCAACTATGAAATCAATAAGTGGAATTCATTTTATTTAGATTTTTTCCATTTTTGTATGTTTGAGCGTCTATGCTTATGCTCCAGACACAATGCCATTAGAAGCGTTGCTATTTATCCACTCTAAATATAAAGCATTGGGTCAACAAACAAACAAAAAATAAAAATGAAGGCATTTAACATTTAGTCTTTTTGAGTTATGGCAACTGCTGGTAGAATTCCACTGATCCAGCACAATATTTTAAGTTTCAACATGAACAGATATTAAGATGAATGAATAGAAAAAAAGTTTTCTATGTAAAAACTGTGTATATATAAAATATGTTATATAGATATATATAAATTAGTTATTTTAAAATACAATTGTAGCTTAACATCACTAAAGATTAAGTGTCTTAAATATTAAGAGACTAGCTCTGTGCATTGTACTGAATCTATTCCTGATTTTTTTTTTTTTAATAATCTTACAACATCCATATGTTTAAGTATTGGCTAAAGACCATCTGAATGACTTTTTGTACGTTGTTAAAAATGAGGGTTATTTTTTTGTTCATCGAGGTACAAACGATATAAATGTTCCCTCAAAGGTACAGCAGTGGTTTGAAGGTGTGGTTGTTTTTCTCAGGTGAAAAGTGCACGTCAAAGTTATTTATAAAGTGTGTTTTACAATGAGTGATGTCACAAGCCTCTGTAGAAAAATCCAGGTCCGAGCCCCCATGAGCGTCACCAGTGGCGACCGTGGCAAGGAAAACCTCATAAGAGCAAGAGGAAGAAACACTGACAGGGACCAAGACTCGACAGGGGAGCCTGTCCTCCTCTGCTCAACACTGGATAGAAAACACACACACACACACACACACACACACACACACACACACACACACACACACACACACACACACACTCACAGACACACACACACACTCTTCGTAAGCTGCTTCTTCTTCTGGGTCGCAGGGGATGCTGGAGCCTATCCTAGCTGTCATCGGACAGAAGGCAGGATCCACCCTGGACCGGTCACTGGTCCATCACAGGGCACAGATAGCAAACAGCGTTAGTATAAAACATTAGAATACAAAACAGGGAAAAACAGGCGGAGCAACAGTTAATTAGTTTGAGTTTGTGTACCAGCATCATCAGGAGGGTCAGTTCATGCAGGTGAGGTTTGCACAGATTTGTACAGCATTAAACCCCATGGTGGTCAAAACGGTGCAGATCAGCCAATAGAGATCGAGTTCTGGTGGCTCCCATGTGGCGACTTGGGCAAACATCACTCAAGGGCTCAAATAAGAGGGAGAAGGAGAGATTGATTAATAGCACAGGTCAGTTTATGGAGAGATATTAGAGCGTAATAGTGCGAAGAACTGTTGAGCAAAAAGCTCCTGTAAACAGAAGTTTTGAGCCTAGTTTTACATGTAAAGAGTGTCTGAGTCCTGAACGGAGGTCGGGAGAACATTCATATTTGTACCTTTTCATAACCGAATGCTTTAAAACGGAACAGTAAAATAAAAAAGCCTGGAGGAGAGACAGGGTGTGTGGAGTTAATACAACTTGGAACGTATCATTTATCACAAGGATTATGGTGCAATGTATTCCCTGACTAAAGGTACTGAGGTGTACCCTTGAGGGAATCACCCCAGTGACAAGAGGGGCACTGCCCAATAACGGGTTAGTACGTTCTTTCTGAGTGTAGTTTTATTCATTGTGAAGTCTTTTTACATGAGAGTAAAAAAGTGGATGTGATTTTTAATGCCTTAACTTTCACTCTGATCCAATCAAACTATCTTGGTAAAGCACTAACTGGATGTTTTTATATTTCTCAATATACTGTGGTGTAAGGATAGAATGAAGGCTCATTGAAGCTCAGTGTTAAATATAGATATGAATGAAGCCTTTTCTGTTTTCATGAAAATACAGATATTGACAAAATGCAGCAGTACCGGCGGACATTGAGGGGGCAGTGTAGCCAATAGCTCCTCCGCTGGCAGCATGGTTGTTGCTGTTGGAAGCCTTTGACTCTAGACTGCCCTCTAGTGGATGTATTGGTCAACATCGATGCCAGTGCACAGGACGCAAGGATGCATGTGGGCAATGACTGTTATCCTTTGAAACGGACGTTTTAGTTTTGATATATAGAGAAAGTTTAAATGAGCCTCAACACGTACGAAACAATGTGAATATGGGCAAATGCTCTTTTACTGAACAAGCAATAAGGGAAAACACAGCCAGACTGCAGGGAAGGTCACTTCCAGCTATGTGCTTTCTCTTTATGGTAGCTAAACCCCCACAGCCCAGTACGGCATAACACAAACATATATACACATCTCCACTACAACAACATTGTTAGCAACCACAAACTGTGTCCTTTCGTACTGGACCTTCCAAGAGACTCTTTGCATGGCTATGCCTCCCGACATCCTACGGCAGCATGGCCTGTGGTGGACGCCACAATATACAGAAGTAAAAGTGCTCTGAAAAATGTTTAACCCTTCTGTGGTGGTGTTTTGTTACTCAGTGGTCTGGTGGACCCACCACATTATTGCTTTTTAATTAATACAGCCATAATTTATGTAAAAATACCAGATGTTTAAAATATCAAGTGTCCAGCGTAAGGTCCTACATTAGCAGCTGTAGCCAGTCAGCAGCCTGTCCATGTTTTCCACCTTCACACACGCTACAGCAGGCCATGGAGGAGAACAGAATGAAGGACACAGCACCCCCACACTTTCACTCGCCACGGGTTCAGGGGGGGTGATCACACTGAAAATGGGTTATTTTACATGTTGTTCACAGAACATGAGCAAAGAACAAAGAATCTGAGGTTGAAACAATAATAAATCACATGATTTTCTCTTTTCATACCCATAAAAAATGGGTCCCACAGATCTGAACACCACACGGGTTAAATCGCCCAAGTAATTGCTTATTGAAGTAGTATTGATCTTCATAAGCTTGAGCTTGATAAGACCACGGACATGATGTCCCCCTCTACTGAAGTGCTAACTTAAGAAACTTTGGATGCCAATCTTGTCTTGACTGACTGACTGCATTTAGTGTGAGGAGGACAACAGGTTAAATGTAACTGATGGAAGTTTTTCCTCATCAAAACTTTTCTCTAAACTTCACTCGAACATTACTCCCCACTGAAGCTGGCAACTTTTCTCCTCTCTACTCCCCAATGCCAGTGGAGCAGCTGACCGTATCCTACTCTAAGTGCCAATTACAGCGGGTCACTCCCTCAGGCTGCTCATCAGGAGGGGTGGGAGGGAAAGATATTCCATCATATCTGTTCCACTCTGATGTCAACGTACAATATTGAGAAGCCAGAAGCAGCGGGGTGTGGGCATGAGTAGGTTTTATTCGGGCATATCTATGATGCTTCATTACTGTCCAGTACTATTTAAAAGGCAGAAACCACCTTTTCATTTTTATTTAATTTTAAATCAGCAATTAAGTACAAGTTACTTATTTTACAGCAGACATTTCGGAGGATGTTAGATGCCCAGTTCACTTGCATAAGGAAGAGAAAATAAGTAGGTGCTCACCAAACATCAAACGATATTCAGGTGATGACTTCAGCCGACATGTCATTAGGCCTATACACATTCCACAGGTAAGCAGACTTTTACATGGTTTGTAGTAACAGTGTCCTCCTTGCTTTTTCAGGTCTCTCCTTATGATTGTGGGACTTTACAACATGGATAAAAGTGGGTGATCATTGCACCAGCAGTTCCCCTCAAAGTCCCAACAGACCACATCAATATGTACATTGGACATATGTGCCATGTTGGTGATGAACTGGAGCCTCTAGCTTCATCGCAGTAAGACTTGAAAAGATGCCCATGCACAACTTTCTGTTTGAGAACTCATTTACAGTAACTCAGGCAGCATAATACCAAAGGAAGGAATGATTAGGGTTTAAGTGTGAAATAGACAGTGGTCAGCGAGGCTCAGAGGACCATGAGTGTGAATGAGTGAAAAGCAAAAGAGGAAGGTGCTGAAAAGACGAGTTCACACTTCTTCATTCTGGGAAAAACGTTGCTTCTTCCATTTACAGTCTCTCTCTCTCTCTCTCTCTCTCTCTCTCTCTCTCTCTCTCTCTCTCTCTCTCTCTCTCTCTCTCTCTCTCTCATCCCATTTAATCCTGTTTCGCACTCATTCTCACTTTTTCATTCCCGCCAGCACCTCACCCCTTATTTCCATATCTGTCGTTCCCATTCCATAAATCTTCCCATTCTTTTATCCGCTGGGAAATGAGACACAGGAAGAGAGGGATGGCCGCTCCTCCTCTTCTCTGTAATCCTGTTCTCTCCAATGAAAATGCTGTGCTGCTACCGTGGCGTCTTCAGTAGGATTACTGCCCTGAAATGAATCCGCCCGACCCAGTTTCAAACAGCCTTAATGAAGTTCCACCAATCAGTCATTAGGCATTTTCTAGAAAGAGAGAATAATTTGCTCTTAAACACGTTGTCCATGGGAATTGCTTCGGATGTCAGAGCATTTATGGATCGGTCTCATTTTCGAAGGGACATGTTTACAGCTCGGCGTGAGCCAAACTCCCTCTAGGATGTGCTTTTGTTGTTTTTGGAGCACAACACAGTAAAAGTGGATCACCAGACAATGTCTGAGTGGACGTCTGTGGCTGTGTCCAGGGGCGTCACTAGATTTAGGGATGGGGGGGCTACATTTTTAATAAGAGGGTCTGGGGGCATGCTTTCCCAAGCCAATGTTTTAAATGGCCTCAAAATATCAGTTTATTGAGAACTTTTAGAGGTCCAGTAAGCAGAACATTCATCAAATGGTGATTTGGCACATGGTGATCTGGTTCTTCTCACTGTATGAAGCAGAAATATTTTACAATGGAGTTTTTGAAAAGTGCTTTAAAAGAGTTGTTGTGGTGGTTGTTGTCTATCTGTCCACCAACAAAGATCTCAAACACAGTGCTTCTTCAGCCCTGTCAGTTGCCTTCAGCTTCTTTGTCTCCTTCTCCTTGCCTGTATTTAGTAACATTTTTTTTTTTTTAATAAATTTGGATTCATAACGATTCATGAATTGATAAGTTAATTTTTTTTTGAACTGGGAAAAATCTTCCCACCTGACTGGACTTCTACAGAGCTGCCACCTCCTAAATGACCATCTAACATTACAGATTAGGGAACTCGGGGATATAGAATTTGCATTATGATCAACATAGCAGAATCAGGTATATAATAAAAGAATTCATAACTGATACTGGTGTGAATGCTTTGAAATATTTACACACACACGCCGGAGTACCTGGAGTAAACCCACGCAGACACGGAGAGAACATACAAACTCCACACAGAGAGGACCCTGGTCGCCCGGCTGGGGAACTGAAATACTTAGAAATATATGAAAACATAATCTGTGAAGTTGTTTTTTTTTTTTTTTATTGTGGCTCTTCAGCCAGTGGATGTTCATGCTTTATAGCCTAACCCATTTTCTTTAACTCGTGAACTTGGGCCCCATCCCATTTCTTATTTTTACCCCAACTGCTTGTTTTCTAGTGTCACCTTTAGAACAGGGTTAAAAAGGGCAGAGGCTCAAATTTTTCCCTACGAAATGGGACCAAATCAAATAATATGACCATTACTTCATTAACAGCTACTGGCGCCTCTCTGTAGGCGACCCCGCCCGTCTGCAGTGACAGCAGAGGAGGGGAAAGTTCAGCTCCTCACTGCTGGGCTTTAGTTACATTTAGGGCATCATATGTCTTCATAAAGGGGGGGCAATTATTTATGATCACCCCCATAACTCTTCAGTGATATGAAGCTGAATCGGCTTTTCTCCAGCTTCTTGCTGGAATTTTCCTGTTCCACCTTAAATGGAGCAGTTGTGATGCCTGAGGTGGCAGAATGTAACTGCTGCACCATTTAAGATGGAACAGGGAATTTAGCTAGCTAGCTACCGGGACATCAGCAAACTACTAGCGTTTTTAGATTTTTATACTTGCTTATTAAGAAAATGACCATCATAGTTTGAAGCTACATTAAAGAGAATACAGTGGTGAGACAACAGGGTCCTGGTTAATCTGATCATCTGAGTCACACGTCCCTCGGGCTCTGATACTCACTTGACTCCATTTCCCAGACTCCTCTGGGAATTCACACGTCTCCTGCCACCTCTGACCTGCCTGCACACTCCAATCACCGGTCTCACTCTCCTGAATACTAATTTGATTCACCTGTGTTATTATATATATAATATATATATACACACACACACACACACACACACACACATACACACACACACACACACACACACACACACACACACATATATATATATTTACACATAATATGCCTGATTGTTTCTGACCCTTTTGCCTGTTTACCGATTACTTCTTTTGCTATTCCCTTCGGATTATCTGCCTGTGGTAATATCTCCGTGTTCTGACCTTTTGGACTGTTCTCTGGACTTTCATCTTGTGTCTCGCCCTTCGGATTGTTTGGTTTTGAGCCACGCCCTTTTTGACTACGAGCTCGGATTTCGTCCTTTTTATAAAGTCTACCTTGTTCATTTTACTGCAAGCGTCTGATTTCATCTCTGAGTTACAGAGAGAAATTTTATTTGATGATAATTCCAAATGTTTTCCATTCCACTATGTGGCCAGCAGAGAGAGACTACAGGTTTTTGTACAGAACCAAAGATCCAAACCAAGAACCGTTTAGAAACCTTTACTTTTTATAAGTGCTGTTAAGCCTTACCTCGCATATAGACTTCTTACAGTTTCAATATTTATCCTTAAAAAGCCCCAAAACTGCTACAACAGCTCATATTACATAACCTTTATGAAATGAAGCCATGGTTGTTTGACTTCACAAAGTATCTGAGTGACGGAGTGCAGTTTCCCATTAAAAAGTGAGCGCGGTGGGGAAGTGTGTGTGTGTGTGTGTGTGTGTGTGTGTGTGTGTGTGTGTGTGTGTGTGTGTGTGTGTGTGTGTGGGGCACTGTGGCTTCTTGGCTATAAATCAAATGTTATTATTCCTGCTGCCTGCTGCCATGAAAGATGCTCTAAATGTAAATGTGCTCATGTTGGGCTGCAGTTTGAAACCGCGTGCAATCACATGTATAGAAAAGGCCCATATACATGAAATCTGGACACACCGTTCTTATTCTGGTTCTGGCCTAGAAAGAAGGGCAAAGAAGTGAGGGATGGAGACAAAATGTAACCCACCAAAGGAGATGGGTTAAAAAAAAAAGGATGAAAGTGGGAATAAGAGAAAAGGGTATACATAATAAAAATTGTATGTGTACACATTGTCACTGTCCAAAAAAGTCATTTTTAGCTGTCCACGTCATTTGATGGCAGTAGCTGCGATTTTATATTGTGAATGCACCAAGAAAAATGCTCAGAAATCAGTTGGAATAAAATGTATTCACAACAATGAAAAGTAACGAGCCTTTCTGCCTTCTCCACTAAAGCCACATTTGCTCTTAAACAGCAACAACATGCTGTGTTTGACTAAAGCTTGTTCCTCAGAATTTCCGACCTCCGACTCGGAAGAACCATAGAAAATGCACCCCAAGTTGGGAATGTCGATTCGGAAATTTGGTGGCGCGATCTCCTTTGAATGTTTTCACCTAGGGGCAAAGAGGCAGTGACATATGGTGTAGATGTGATGGTATGAGGGCAGGAAGGCCACAAATTATAACCGAGAAGTTGTGCGATGCTTAATGTATTCAAGTACAAAGACAATACAAAAGTGAAAAAACAACAAAAGCCGACAATCGACCAAGACGTTTGACGTGTCTAAGTCATGCGTAATCTTTCAGTTGTGTTTAAGTAAAAGAGAAAATGTTTGACGTTATTTGAATGAGTTTGATAGTTGTTGTCTTGTTTTACAGACAGAAGAGCCATTCCCTTTCCTTTGTCATTTGTGGACATTGAAACATGTAATATAAATATTTTGTTCTCCAAAGAAAAATGTATCTTTTAAAACATTAACTTTACAGTTAATGGGCAAAAAACCTTCTTTGCTTTGAATGCAAGTTCATGTGAAATGGTTTATTCCAAATGATTTTGAGGCATTTTTCCATTGGTCCATTCATATATATATATATATATATTTTTAATGTAAATATGAGATTGAAATATCACAGGAATCGTCTAAATGTATCATTTCAATAGTATAGTTAGTATGTAAATCTGTATTTTGAATAGTATTTAAAATATGCGAATATGTAAAGTAAATAGTAAAGGAAAATAGTAGCAACGTTAATAGTAGAAAGGAGTAACACTTTGAAACAACGTCAAACTGCAACACAGGAAAACAGTGGAGGGGAAAGAGGTAGAGAAAGAATAGAAGAGAGGGGGGTGAAGAGTCCACAAAGAGAGAGCGAGAGAGCACGCAAGAGGGGGAAGAGACGGAGCAAGAGAGCACGCAAGAGTGAGAGAGGGGGGGAGAGAGAGAGGTGAAAGGAGAGCAGAGAGAATGTGTAAGAATGGCCTCACAGACTCCACATATAGCAGCTGAGAAAGCGAAGGGTGAGTGAAACACTGGAATTAAATGATTAATAGTTCCTATTAAAACGTTGCTCCAGCATTGCAGGTAAAGTCCGCTGAGAAGCTCTAACTCACTTTGCACCATGTGATTTCTCATCTCCAGTGATTTCCTCCTCCATGAATAAGTTCCAGCAGTTACATAAGGGGGCATGTGAGGGTGAGGAGGAGGAGGAGGGGGGGGGGGGGGGGGAGCAGGGCGGGGCGCATTTCATTTCTTTTTAACGCTCCTAGATCCCCCGTGATGTAAACGCCTCAATGCCACTTCATACATTTTGTTGAATTATTTCTCACTTGCCATAGAAAGAAGTGGGGGGAAAAGGGGTGGGGGGGGGTGTGTGTGCAGATTCTTCGTGTAATATTTGTGTTATTAGGTAAAGAAGAGCTCTGACCATGAGTTGAGTTACTGTTTTGCTGCCATGCATGTAGATTCCAACAGAATGCAAATGGAATGTAAATGTAGTGATCTATGCATTTTACTACACATTTAGGTAATTATATATTAAAGCAATCCGCTGCGAGAGGCCATGCATTACTCATCATTTCATCACAGGGAAGGGTGTTGTTAGGCATGACATGAAGCAGCGTGCCTAAAACTCCCTTCCCTGTGATGAAATGGCAGTAAAGCATGGTCACAAGTGTTTCATTGCTTTTACAACACGGCAGCCGTCATAAACAATGATAAAACCCACAATTTTTATTAAGAATAATTGAATGTATGCTGCCAAGAAATGTAGTTCTTTTAGAGTACGAGGTCACTGCCAAGCAAACATGCATTGTTGAAAGAGGAGGTCATCTAATGTTGTATATTGCAATCATTTCATGAACTTTTAAACTTTTTTGTTGTATAGCAATGAATATGATAACACAGGACTGTGTTTAATGTGGGGCCTTTTGATTTATTAGTACTTTTTGGTCACCAAAATAGCACAGAGTCTTATCTAGCACCAGTTTAACGGCTCCCAGGTTTTTGTCCTGGGGCTGGATCTCAAATCACACCCTGCTCCCTGTCTAGTACACTACATAGGAATTTAAATACTGGATCCTGCAGCCCAATGGTGCAAAATATAGCTAAGATTTGGGATTTGTCACAACTTCTTCTGACAAACACAATTTGAAGTGCGCAAGTTCATCAAGTGACTCTCTTCAGACGCTTCTACTGCTGTTTTACAGTGAATCAGACCATAAGTACTTTAATTCAAGCCTGTGATATTAATGATGGAGTTGTTTAGGCTGTTGATTATCTTGTAGCCTCTTAGCTAGCTGACCAGCCCGGTTCTAGTTAAGAACATAACTTGCCAGTTTTTTTTCCCCCCAATTTGTAAAGTTCAACACAAGCAGTAATTTTGAAATAAATGTTCTCAATTCTTTTATTTTCACTTAGAAAACCAACAAAACATGTCATTTTACAAGGGGTGCCCATACTTTTGCTTGTGACTGCATGTTTAATCAATTGTAATCAGTTCCAAGATCTGTGCTGTTGAATTGCCACCTTCAGCATTAAGATACACCAGATTTTGTTGTATATGGTTCTATATAGAAGCTTTTTGTAATGGTACCACAACACCAAAAAGACCTAAACAGAGCCACGGTCTTTACTAAAGAACCCTTAAATGTCTCACAGCAATGTATTCTGTCTAGAACCTCTCCTCATGCCTCAAACTGTTTTCTAATTGACTCAGACTCTGGGTTTAGTGCTGATAATCTGAAATTTACAACTAACCACACAGACTTAAATACAACATAGAGATATGACCTCAAGCGGTAGTTTACACATTTTTCCAAGTGCTAGGTAAATTACTGATAAATTCATGAAGATTTCAAAATTCTTTTCGCATTTACATGTCAATGCCACATCTGAGTAGCCCAGAGTCTCCTAAAATAACAACGTATGGCATGTGTGACTGTCTCATGTAAACAGTTTATAATTGCAATTGTAAGTGTAATTGACCCAAAAAACCAAAACACCCCCCAAGAAGCCAAGGGTTAAAGATCTTTAAGAGTGTATATAGAAGTTCCTACAAAGCAAACATGCATGCACAATCAGTTGACATTAATTCCTTGATGTATTTCACCACCGCAAGTCCATAATATAGAGTGAATGTATAGCAAAATGATTCTAAAACTCTAGACTTTTCAATGGTTAATCTCCATCAGAGCGGATGGAGGAAGGTGGGAGCTGAGACGCTGAGTGTTTTTAGAGCAGGATGCCATTGCTGGGATGCAGAAGGAGAGGGTGACTCAGGAGAAGATGGAGCTGACGCAGTCCTCCCACTGTTCAACGGGCAGCTGGCATCATTCAATCATGATGAACGCCAAACCGACTGCATATAGATCTTCATGTTAAGAATTTTGCGTCATTTCATAAGAAACAGTACAAAACTCTTTGTTGGGAGCATCCTAGGCCTATGGGAAGCATTCAGAGCCACAGATCCTTTCAAAACATCCTTATTTCAATCTGATTTCAAGTTTCAGAGGAGAATCTGTGGCAGATTGGACGGTTGCATAGACAAACCTGAGTAAGATGAAATGTTTTCATAGATTGCAATTTTGGAAAGGAAAGTTCAAGACTGAATGAAGAGGAAGTGCTTTGGCAAATTACACACTTACACCTAAGCTTAAAGCAACATATCCTCAAATCGCATAAACTAAAATAGTTTCTAAAGAGTTTAAACTGCTTCCTTTTTGCAAGAACAATCAGTCCAGAGAATTGGGAGTCTTTATTTTAAGAGTGTTCTCAAATATGTGGAAGTCTCTTACCCCATTTACACCTGGTTCCTTTCATTTGGTTGTTGCGAAGATTGTAAACTGACAAGATTTTAATGGTGTGCATTTCTATTTATTGATCAAATGTGCCTCTGCTCAGTCAAAATGAAATTTGTTTGTATTTTGGCACATAGTATGCAAATCAGCTCACATTCAACAGTCACCACTGTTGTTCCTCATTTAAAAAATTTTTTTTTTCAAAAATCACAATTTCCCTTGCATTTTGTGCTATTTACACAACAGAACTGTCTTGTGTTTGCTTTGCTGAATTGAATAACTGCCCATCCTGTGTGGTCTGTTGCTTCTTCAGCCTCGATCAGGTGCCCTCTGCTCACCTGCCTTCTGGACCAGTTTAACCACTACGGAGTACAAATGCTGTGCAAACTTGAACTATCCAATCAGAGCCATTGCTTCACCTGCTTTTCCCCTTTTCGGTATTTTTAATACTTTATACTAATGTTAAAACCTTACGCTCATGCTCTCGAGCGGCGTAACCATCTAAGCGTTGCCCGTGTCATTGGGAGATTGCGATGTTCCTTCCCTGGCGATGCTACAGCCGTCCGTAGCCGGGAGTCCAAGAGAGCACAATTGGCTTCGCTCTCTCTGGGTGGGTAGGAAGGCCCCCGCTTCTCCCCCATCACTCAGTGCGATGCTACTCAGTGCAGGCGTCTGTTAGCTGAGACAACAGATCTGGCGGTTGGCGCTTTCCTCTGAGCGCGTTCTGCTGTCCCGTGACGCTGCGTGAGTGGTGGTTGGTTTCTCAGGTCCCGGAGGAAGCCTGTGCTGTCTTCACCCTCCTAGCGTGGATAGTATCGTGTGATTTGGGGAGTCCTAAGTGGTGGGTGGAATTGGAGACGACTAAATTGGGGAGATAATCGGGTAAATAAATAAATAAATAAAATAAACATTATGCTCTGTGTTATTGTTTATCTGGTGTTGATGGATTCCCCTTTTGAGCCTTGACTCCTCTCAAGGTTTCGTCCTCTTGCCTTCAAGAATTTTGTCTTGCCACTGTCGCCATTGGCAGTACTCATAGGGGGCTCAGACCTCAATTCTTCTGTAAAGCCTGTTGTAAAAAGCACTACATAAATAAAGTTTCACTTGACTATTTACATACACTGACTTTACACCAATGCTTAAAACCAGAATATAATAGAACAATTGGCCTTCTGAATGAGTTATTATGGTCATGGACCACATGCATTTAAATGTAATGTTTTCTAGTGTGTGACTATGGATTAACTGCTGCCTTATTTTAGCCAACTTGGGCTGCTGAAGGCAATGGAAAGATATTGAGAGAAGAAACCTAAATCAGGAGCTGAACTTAAGGAGCAGTGGTGACTCTGTTTAGTAGTCCAGTGGTTGTTTTTTCCATCAATTTTTGCAGAACAGCAGGGTGCGCTGTCAAAACATTGGGAGGGTAGTCAAATGTGGCTTGGAGAAACATTTCTACTAATTATACAAGTATAACATCTTGTTAAAATGCATCTCAGACCACCTCCTGAAATGGTTTGAGCAATCCGATCCCAGTCTGTTTTAAATGAATGTGTTTACACCTGCATTTTAACCCGGATAATCCTTGTCCAGATATAATCCTGATACTCTTTTGCAATACTGAAACTGAATGTGAGGAGACGTGTTAGTTACATACTCAAACCTGAGTGAAGAGGAAGCTCTTTGGAGCTCTTTGGAGAAACGTTGTGCTTTTCATGCTAAACTCAATGATAAATGCTAGTCAACTGAGCCCTCTGAAATTAGGCCATTCAATTTTGCTGTCACCAAACTGACACCTCATATGGCAGAACGACAAGGGTGTGAAGTAGCCGGACGCTGTGTGGGCTGACAAATGACCTGAGTGGCATGAATACAGATTAATGATGATCAATTACAGATTAAGTGATGCAGTGATGGATGAAGGAGCCGTGGCCTGTCATAAACTGTAAAATTAGCGCTCCCGAATTCATCAGAAGTGCACTGCGAGGGAGAGATAAAGGACATTGATCTTACAGTGCAGTCGTCTTACTCTGACTTCATCTGGATATGAAGGGTTTTCATTATAGAAAGAGGCCTTTTAAGTGATGAAAGTAACATTGTTTTCATTGCCTTTTGGTGGACTTCTCTCTGGAGAGATGCCTGACATATATGCATACATGCACTCTCTTTCTCCTCCATTACTCACTGTGGTTTTTAATGAAATGGACCGAATGCAAGATGAGATGGCTGAGTCTTTCTATTAGAATGGTCTAGAATGCACTGGTAGGCCACTTAGGTTAGCGCTCTGAACCTGCACATAAGTTGCTTCATTAGGAAGAGTGGGCCAGATGGCGGTATATTATAATGATGGGTTTATTATTATAGAGGCAACAGAGAGTTGAAGGTGACTGAGACACACTCACACTCTTGTATTACTGTCTCTGGGGGGGTTTCTATTGACTTTCATATTACTGTAGCTAAATGCTAATGCGCCTGTACTAAAAGGTAATCTTAACCTTAATGCCAGGAACCAAAAGCAATGGGGGGGGGGGGGGGGGGGGGGGGGGGGGGGGTCAAATATCCACACAATGTCAAAATATTCAACCAACAGCTAGTGAGAATATTGTTGCCAGCCATCTTGAAGTCCATACTTTTGTCCATTTTCAAGACATTGGCACAAAAATTTTTGCCAGTCCAATTGAATGCATACTGATTATACATTAAAACTGAGGTGTTCATGTTCACTCTACTCAACAATCTGATGGAAAATGTCCATTTATATGCTCACTACAAGAAATTCAATCCAAAACTGTGTATGCACAAATTAACTCACTTATCACCAGGTCAACAAGTCCAGTCAGAGTGAGATGAGCAGCAGTGAGCAGTGCTTGTTTTAAAATTACTTTAAAATGATGTCAGACTGATTAAAATGTCCTTCACATGTACTTATTAAAGAAGGCCGAGAGGAAGACGTCGTGTTCTGAGACACACAAGCTGGACGTCCGTCCCACCGCCGTCTTTTAAAGCTCAGAGCATGAACTTTGAACTCTGCTTTTAAAGGACTATTTGCACCCTCTTCAGTCTAATAGAGATCATATTCCAAATGGCCTCAGTCAGATTAGCCTACTCCGATTGAGGTGTAAACATGGACATGATCTTTTCCGATTGAGCTGTTAGTCAGATTATTAACAGATTATCAGGCTACATGTAAACATGCCTATAGTGAGAAACCACATGACCAAGTTTAAGAGATCACTTAACATCTTGACTTTGAGGCAAGTCTACAGTGATGTAGGCGCAGCATTTGCACAACGCTATTTATTACTTTTTTACTTTTTATTACTTATTAGCTACATTTATTTCCTGTGCAGAGTAGTAAACTAAAAGTAAACAGATGCCATACATGTCTTGACTGGTTGACTATATTAAGTTTACGGGGTAAGTTTGTAATATGTTTGTCATAAAATTTGCTTGATTTATGTAAGTTCTTATAGCTCACATTAGAGTTTTATTTTTATTAATATGTTCCAATAAACTTATTAACTAGGACCAGGAGCTTGGCAAGGCTTGTAAAGATCTGGGGCTCAGATCAAGTTATTGCAGGATTGTTTTGGGGAAACCTAACCCAGATGTTTTAAATGAACCTGTAAATTTGTAAAATTTTTACTCTACTTTTTACCTGTGTGAGGATCTGTACATCAACAAAACATGCAGGAAATAAGAAGTCAGCAATGGTGTGTAAACTGAATTAAAAAAAAATAAAAATAATAAAAAAATAAATAAGAGAAAAGAGGAGAAAAAGCTCAGCTTGGAATAGATAATAGAACAGTGTCATAATAGATGTTTCCCCAATAATGCCATTCTTAAAGTCTTCTGTAGGATTAGAACCCCCTTGTTGTGAAAACTATTCACACCTTTCCACAAAGATGGCTGTGCTATGATAAAAATGGCTTACTTCATATCAATCATGTACAAAAGCTACAATAAAAAACAGGTAAACACAACAAAACAATTTTCTACATATTGACCTGCTTGCTTTGCTGCTTCTTCTTTAGGGGTCGCCTCAGCGGATCATCTGCCTCCATCTTGCCCTATCCACTGCCTCCTCTACTTTTACACCAACCATCTCCATGTCCACCTTCACTACATCCATAAACCTTCTCTGAGGTCTACCTCTTCTCCTTCTACCCGGCAGCTCCATCTCCAACATTCTTTGCCCAACATAACCACTATTCCTCCTCAACACATGTCCAAACCATCTCAACCTGGCCTCTCTGGCTTTATCTCCAAACTGCTCCACCTTCACCGTCCCTCTGATCTGCTCATTTCTAATCTTGTCCAGCCTGGTCACTCCCAACGAAAATCTCAGCATCTTCATCTCCGCCACCTCCAGCTCAGCCTCCTGTCTTTTAGACAGAGCCACAGTCTCCAAACCAAACATCATAGCAGGACGCACTACTGTCTTGTAGACCTTCCCTTTCACTCTTGCTGCTATCCTTCTTTCACACATCAGCCCTGACACCCGTCTCCACCCACTCCATCCTGCCTGCACCCTCTTCTTCACCTCGTTTCTACACTGTCCATTGCTCTGGATGGTTGACCCAAGATATTTGAAGTCATCCACCTTTACGACCTCTACTCCTTGCATCTTCACCTTTCCACCTGCCTCCCTCTCCTTCACACACATGTATTCCATCTTTTCTCTACTGACCTTCATTCCTCTCCTCTCCAGTGCAAACCTCCACCTCTCCAGATTCTCTTCCACCTTCTCTCTACTCTCACCACAGATCACAATGTCATCTACAAACATCATGGTCCATGGAGCCTCCTGCCTGACCTGCTTGCTCAACTACAAAAATGAAAATCTAGTTCATGTCCAAGTCTTACACCTTTCCAATTAAATATATTTTGTCCAAGTTACTGAAGAAAATGTATGTATAGTTTAACTGAGGGGCCTCTAAAATGGACAGGCATTGTGTTTTATGGGGTTTAAAAATAATGTGAAATAGGGTTAAAAACTAAAGAAACCACTATTTTGGCTCTTGGTAAGACCAAAGTGTTAACTATTATTTAGCTTTGCAGGTATTGCTGTGATTGCAGCAATTAAGGGCCATTTGCTTGCACAGCCCACCTACTATCACCACTGAGCAGTTATAGAGTTGGAGATAAAATCCATCAGAAGCCATAAAGAAACTCCCTTCCTCCAAATGACTTTTGCTATGACACTTTTATGGAGTCCATTTTCCCAGGACACTCATACAGCCACCTCATCTTGAAATGACCAGGCTATTCTTTGTCCATAAGAAATCAGGTTCTTCAAGGGTTCCAAGGCAATAGTTATATATCAACACTGCAGAACAAAAAGCTGCTCCTATCTCCATTTTTTTGCTTTTTACTTTTTTGCTAAAAATCTAAAAAATTCCAGTTACAATGGAAAAAGTTATCATTTCATGATGAACAGACTGACAGAAATGGCTCAAAATTGAAGACAATCTTCCATTAACTATCATTCCAAGTTAAGAATGTTTTCCCTTTTCCCGAAGTTACCATTTTTGAGATGAGGTATTATTCTGACAGTGATGATATACAAGTTGTCAAAGAACTCAAAGTACCCTCTGAGCGTTTAAATGTCTTTTTTTTTTGCATTGTTAAAGGATTCTTCTCCATGATGGAGAATATATTGAATATGATTCTTATGCCAAAGGCTCTATATGGATAATTCTAACGAATTGGTTCAAAGTCAGAGATGAAAACAAATTTTGGACTTCAATAAACTTGGACGTCAGAGTCATTCAAATCTAAAGGATTTTAATCTATCTTAATTAAATCTTCTTTATTAAAATATATGGCTGAACAGCCTGACTTGTGATTGCTTGTGGGGCAGCTGTAGGCTGGAGGTTAAGAAACCAACCTGGTTTGATCCCATGAGCTGACAGTACGTGACTGAGGTGCCCCTGAGCAAGGCGCCTAACCCCCAACTGTTGCCTAGGTGCTGCGGATAGGGCTGCTCACCGCTCTGGGCAAGTGTGCTCACTGCCCCCTAGAGTGTCTTCACTGGTGTGTATGTGGCGTTTCACTGCATGGATGGGTTAGATTGCTGAGGTGAAATTTCCCAGTTGTGGGACTAATAAGGGTCACTTAATCCCATTTTGTCAGAAGAATTCTAACATTTTTTCCAGACTTTTCCAAATGTTTCAGTAGTGACCAAATTTTAGCTAATCCAGTATATTGTGGTTGGTGTAGTTTAATGGGTAATACCTCGGCCTTCTATGCTGTAGGCTGGGGTTCAATCCCTGCCTGGGTAAGCAGCCTACATTACACTAATAAGAGTCCTTGGGCAAGACTCCTAACACCACCTTCACCCACCTGTGTAAAAATGATCAAACTGTAAGTCGCTCTGTCTGCCAAATGCTGTAAATGTACAGCTGAACAGCTGTGCACACAAAATCATAAGAGTTTTCATTATGATTTTGAACTTAATTATTGTTTTGAGTTTAAATAAATTCTTTTTTGGGACTGCAGTTTGAACTAATTCAGTAAAATGATCCATATGGCATCAAAAGGGTCTGCCTAATGAAATAATTCAGATGTAAACAAAGTCGTTCAGAGTGGTTTGGTGTGAAATGTTCCATTCTAGAGAAGCTTAAAATCAAAATTCTTCACAGTGGTGGTGATAGGATCCAGGTGTTTGAAGCACTGAGTGCTTCTACAAAGCTCCCTCAGACAAAGTTATTATATGAAAAAGATATGATGTCACCGCCTGATGTCTGAGACATTATTCGACGATAGTGTTGTGATAACATTTAGCCTAAAACCTAGGAGAGGTATATGCCAGGCATTGTAGGCAAAATATCTGTTTCCATATAACAAACTATTTCATATCAAACCACTCTGAATGACTTTGTTTACATCTTAACACTTGAATTCGGTTGAAAATGTAACAAAAATGCCTTCAGTGCAAACGCTCACAGTGTAGCAGTGCTCTGGCAAATAAACTCAGCCGGGAAAGCTCAAACACTTTAGTGAAGCTAATGTTGATGTTGACCTCATGTGGCACTGCCAACAGCGTGACGTGCTTGGAGAACTTCTTAACCCGCTTTGCTGTGTAAGCACAATCAGCCCCTCCCGTCTCGCTGACAAGCTGAAAATCTACAAGCTGCTTTTATTTCGATTCCATTTGCTCCGTGATGAATCATTCGCTAATAGCCAGTCCAGATTGTTTGTTTATTCCGGGTTAATGAGTTCCTCTCATTTCTCAGGAGTGTTAAAGCGTGTTAGTCTTTTATCACTCGCTAATTCTCTTCACTGCTGATGCTTTCTTCAGTTCATTCTTCATAACTGCTGATCTTTAATTACTCTATAATGTTGTGCTTTTTTGTTTTTTTTGCTGTATTAACTTCAACAGCACAGTAGAAATGTGTAAAACAATACACAGGAGAAAGGAAAAAGAACTGACAAGCAAATCTGAGTTTGTGTGGATATATGAACACATTTGAACTGAATTCAGTGCATCACTATTTGCTGTATCTGATATATTAATGTGAGAGACTTATGTCTCTAATATTGATAATACGTCACATGATGTACATTTGATTGATCTATAATCTAATATTACATTGACTTTCTGAATCACAAGTGAGCAGTAAGGTTAGGTCTTAATTTGAGACACAGCCAGAGCCAAACTCCAGCGTGCACTGGACTTTTCAGAGAAGCCATTGTCTGCTTTCTTCAATTTTCCTCTCTACTGGTCTAAAGGCCAAAGTTAGTGATGTAATCGCCGATCAAGTGCTTGGCTTCCTCTGGAAAGTGTTCGCTAATGAATGTCGTTGTTCTCCAGTGTTTTCTTTTCCTCTGAATGTGACATTTGCCAGATGTAAATATCACGAGCTGTGTTATACGTCCACATTCACACTGTTAACAATGCCAGTTGCCACTTAACCCCATGTAACGTGGAGCGAGGAGGCGGATGCTCGTGCTGAGATAAATGACTTTTATTGAGGGCAAATCCAGGGTCGTGGTCAAGAGTCCAGGTTCACACAACCAACACGGAGAGATCGATAGACAGAAATGACAAAATACACTCACGAAAACCCAAACCCTTCCAACACGACATACAAACAACTTAAACATATATCAAACAAAGACTAGCAAGACAAACAAAGATCACCACAGACCAGGGCAAGTATGGGGCTTATAAAACACAGGGATAACGGGGGACAGGTGGAAAAAAGGGCAACAACCAAGGGCGGAGTCACGAAACAAGGGGCTGGACTAAGAACCAAAACAAAAACACTTAGATGAAAAAGTAAACAAAAAGCACATGGTCAAGACTGGGAGGGGCCAATCGTGACACCCCACAGATTTTTTAAAAGAAAGTATATTATGTTACTTCTGGCTCAAAGCAGAAGTTGCTCAGAACTTCAGCCCAATATCTCAACTATCTCCTTCCTTCGGTCATTCTTTCCTCATACTATCACCTTTACGTACCTGCTCACCAGTTCATATCATTTGTTCACGTCGTTAAGAAGACCATGTTGGCAGGCAAGCAGCAGAACTGACTGTGCTCTGATGGAGCTCATCTCATCACCATTACTGCAGTTATAAAAACTGCAGGTGGATAAAAACCAAGTAAAAAAAAAAAACAATGACACACAAGATTTAAAAATACACCGATCAGGTGCTGCTGGAGTTTTTAAACACTGTGTCCACTCACTGTCCGTTCCATTAGACACTCCTACCTTGCCAGTCCACCTTGTAGATGTAAAGTCAGAGACGACAGCTCATACCATCAATTGTTATTGAAACAAGTCAATTCTTTTTTTATATGTATAAAATTTATATAGCAATTTGAATTCTGAATATCAGAAAATATTATAATGCATCCAATAACTAGAAAATAGCCTTTGCTGAGGAAAATGTAGTGATTGCATAGCTTAAACAATTCCTCAGTATCACTATAGTACTTGGTTGCATTCGATTCCCCAGCCGGGTGAACGGGGTCCTCTCTGCATGTTCTCCATGGGTTCTGTCTGCGTGGGTTTCTCCGGTTCTCCGGTTTCCTCCCACAGTCCAAAGACATGCAGTCAGGCTGATTGGACATGCTACATTGCCCCTGGGTGTGAGTGACTGTCAGTGTCTGTTTGTCTGCCCTGCGACGGACTGGCGACCTGTCCAGGGCGTATTATCCTGCCTTCGGCCGATGACCGCTGGGATAGGCTCCAGCACCCCCCCCCAAACCCCCCCACGAGAGAGAAGTGTCTTAGAAAATGGATGGATGGATGGATTATAATCAACTACATCTACTAATTTAACCTACTTTTTAAAAAAAGCTGTAAAGCTGCTTTTAGCTGTCCCTTTTTTAAAGGTCCATCCCACTGTCCACTCTTTTTAATTTGAACTAAAAGCCCTTGGAATAGAAGTTATTAATATTAATGTGCATTGAAGGAATCTGATCTCTGTCTATTGCTGCTCTTGTAAAAGATCGATTGATTGATTGATTGATTGATTGATTGATTGATTGATTGATTGATTACCATATACAATATTTTCCCCGTAAAAAAACAGGAAATCTGTTTGTGTGAAATGCATTTGAAATTGAAAACACTGGCCAGCTGCTTAAGCGATAAAAATGGGTAGAATAAAAGGAGAATAGCAGACAGAAGCAAGAAATCCATGTTTTTTTGGTAGTTAATGTTTAGCCTTGATGGTTAAATAGAGAGGAAGAAAGTCCCTTTCCTTCACTGAATCGACCAGTTGCCATTGACGCTAAAAGAAATCTATTCTAATCTAATCACCCAATCCATTCTACATTAACCCCTGTGAATTATGGGTTCAAATGATGAGCCTGTTAATAAAAGCACTTCTGATCATTCTTAACAGGATCCTGATGATTCAGAGCAGAACTGCAGACTTGTTTATTGGATTTCGAGCGAGTGAAGATGAAATAATGTGATTATTATGGCTGTGTGGGGGGGAATGTAGTGAGGGAGAATCTATTCCAATGGCAGCTTCTATTCTCATTACAGTGCTAATCTAAGAATGTAAACCTGAAGCAACACACAAGTAACTATTTTTGTCCTTCATCTATCTTCACCTCTAATGGTAGGACTTCTTAGTGTCCTTTCATATTTAAAATGATATATATAAAGAACATGAATTAGCAAATCTGGAAATCATTTCAAGCAGAATACCATGCACTGTACAAGTGAGAGGCCACTTTTAATTTCATTTCAAATGGAAATTAAGTATGAGCTATTCATTGTTTAGGATATTTTTCTGTGAAAAGTAAATATAAATAATCCAAGTGTCTAAGAAAGGTAAGTAATGGTACAATACAATTAAATATTGATTGTATTGTACTGCGCTTATGTATTGTGTTGTATTGCACTGCCCTGTGTTCAACACCTTTGTCTCTCTTTATCAACATCAACTTTCTGTTTCTAGCAGTATCTGAGCGCAAGACTAGTTTTCTCTCTAACCTATTGGTAATTAGCAAAGGTAGGTATACGGCAGCGTAAGGTTACCTGGTCAAACATCATGCAGGGGGACTGCCATCTCATCCGGTTCGTTGTGCAAGCTGTCTATGATGCCCTACCAAGCCCAGCAAACCTTCCTGTTTGGGGCAAGAGCAAGACATCTTCCTGCCCCCTGTGCTCTGGTAGAAGAACCCTAGAACATCTCAGCAGCTGCCCAAAAGCCCTGGGAGAAGGCTGCTATCGTTGGCGCCATGACCAGGTGCTTAAGGCAGTTGCTGAGAGTATAGCCACTGTCATCAGTTCTAACAGACACCACAACGCCCCAAGAAAGTCGATCTCCTTTATCAGAGCTGGAGAGAAACCCCACCCACAGCCAAAAATAAGGGGCAGGCCTCCTCTACACAGCAAGTCGACCTGGGCAAGCAGCTTAAATTCCCACATGTTGTATTGGTGCCATTTCGACCAGACATGACCGTCACCTCTGAAGTGACTAAACAACTGATCGTGCTGGAACTCGCAGTGCCCTGGGAAGAGCATGTTGAGGAAGCAAATGAGAGGAAATGCGCTGGTGAAAAAGTGCAAGGACAGAGGCTGGAAGACATACTATGGGTCTATAGTGGTGGGCTGCAGAGGCTTTGCAGGAAGCTCACTCTGTAAAGTCCTCAACCAACTGGGTGTCAAAGAGGAGGGCCATTCAATCTGCGAGCGAAGCCTCAGAGAAAGCCACCAGGTGGCTTTGCATCAAAAGGGCTGATCTGTGGGCAGTCGGGGCCTGATCAACCCCGGCTGGGTCACCTGAGCAAGGGTGTCTGATGTTGAGAGACTCAAAACACTTCAGGATCCCAGGATACATCACTGATGATGCGTCCCAGCACATCGAGAAGATGTATCTTGCTCGTGGAGCTCAGGACAAGTTTTCTCTCTAACCTATTGGTACCAAAAATACTTTCTCTAGATAGACAAAGCACTTCTTGTAAGTTGCTGTGGATAAGAGCGTCTGCTAAATGTTATCCTAACAGCCAACAGCAAGACCTGGTAGACCCCAAACTCTCCCCATCAGATAAATTGTTCTTTAGATTGATAGAGGATGTATTATATATGTAGTTCTATTTGGTTCTGTTTAGCACCAAAAAGGGTTCTTCTATGGTTACAGTCTTAACATTGTAATAATAGAAGAACCATTTTTGGTGCTATAGAACTATTTATTCAAAAAGAAACCATACGTACCACATTCTCCACCTGAGGAACAATGTCACCATGTAAGGAACCGTTTAATCAAATTCAGTGCTTTGTTATAGAACGCATGGTTCTAAATAGAATCATTCTCTTTATTAAAATCCTTGAAGAACCATTTTTGGTGTGTAGAAATGCAGGGTGGTCCCTGATTTTTGTAAAGTATTGTACTTCACACTTTTATTATTGACCTTTTATTAGTCCTCAGATCAAACAAATCAAGAATACGAATGTGATGTGAACTCGCAGGAATTACTGCAGTGCATCCAACAATAAAGGCAGCATGGAGCTTCTTTCATACAGTGACATGAGACAAGGTAGTTCAATGAAAGCTCTTGTTCCTCGTCCTGATTCTTTGGCACACCAACCTCTCTGCAAGTGATACTTCAGGCAATATGATACTATATAACTTATCCAATCATGAAGGTAAACATGTTTGATGTTATGTGTTATGAGAAACCTGTGAGTTAACGCTAGTGCGTGTGTTTGTACTTGCATATTGCATATTGGAGTGTGGTGAGTGTTTGCTTGGATGCTAAATGTGCTATAATATCTCAAAGCAACGACAGCCACTCTAGCTTTATTCATCATGATGAATATTTCACCCTGCAGGAAGAGCATCTGAGGATCACGGAGCCGCACAATACACTTCTAGTAAAAGCAATGCGTCAATGCTAGAACCTCTAAACATGCCTAATGAGCAAAAGGATATCAGAAAATGTACTTTCAGTCTATTTAGTCCTCTGACCTGCTTTGATTGAGAACGTGTAGAAGACATTGACGGTTTCATTTAAAAACGTACACCAATCGGGCATAATATTATGACCACCTCCTTGTTTCTGCGCTCACTGTCCACTTTATCAGCTCCACTTACTCTATAGCTGCACTTTGTAGTTCTACAGTTACAGACTGTAGTCCATCTGTTTCTCTGATACTCTGTTACCCTGTTCTTCAGTGGTCAGGACCCCCATGGACCCTAACAGAGCAGATACTATTTGGGTGGTGGATCTTTCTCAGCACTGTAGTAACATCGACGTGGTGGTGGTGGTGTGTTAGTGTGTGTTGGATCAGACACAGCATTACATTAATGGCGTTTTACAGACGCTCTTATCTAGAGCAGCTTAGTTTGATCATTTTACACAGGTAGGCGAAGGTAGTGTTAGGAGTCTTGCCCAAGGTCTCTAATTGGTATAGTGTAGGGTGCTTACCTAGGCAAGGGTTGAACTCCAGTGTACTGCGTAGAAGTCAGAGGTGTTACCCACTATGCTATACCAACAGCAGTGCTGCCACTAAACACTGTGTCCACTCACTGTCCACTCTGTTAGACACTCCTACCTTGTCGGTCCACCTTGTAGATGTAAAGTCAGAGACGACAGCTCATCTGCTGCTGCAGTTTATGTTGGTCATCCTCTAGTCCTTCATCAGTGGTCACAGAACGCTGCAGTGTTACTGAGGTGTTTAAAAACTCCAGCAGCGCTGCTGTGTCTGATCCACTCAGACCAGCGCAACACACATCCTACATGTGTCTTTAAAGTTTTTATTTGTGATGTTATTGATGGTAAAATAGAGGCAAATTAAAAAAAAAAGTTTTTTGTTTTTCATGTACTGCATGAATGTTTTAAAACAATGTTAAAGGCAGAAATAATTTCTCAAACCTATCATTACACAACATCTCAGGCACCAGACAATATATTCATCACCACATCATGCAATAGCTATCAGTGAAGGAGCTTTAAGAGGCATCGCCACCTCTGTGAACAATTCTGACTCGGCAGGTCTTCTACACCAAATCACTTGGAATTACTTTACATCTGAACCTATAAATTATGCAGAACCTTTGAAAAGAATGGTGGAGTTTAGGTCATCTTAAAAAGACCTATGCTTTATTTATTTATTTATTTTTATACTGTATGGCTATACTTTTCTAATTACAAACCTACTCAAAAAATCAGGCTTTTTAAAAATTGATTTTAGCTATGTTGTGCTTTTGTCCGTTTTCATGGACAACGATGCGTCATACAGTGTGGGTAACCACAAAAACAAGCCTAGATTAAGTTTGAGGCAAGTGGGTAATGAATTATTCAGTTTGTGCTAAAATGTCCATTGCTTGTTTCCTAGTTTCTTACCCTGGTGTAAAACGTGTCTTGGCTGAGTCACTATATGTACAGTAATGTGAACATTGAATTCTGCTTAGAAATGGGAGAGATGTTCACTTGCACTTCCATTGCGCGTTTCCTAATGCTCTCTCTGCTTCTGTAGCTTCTCGTTCTGAGTGAATCGGGGCGGTATATGTGGAGAACTGCCTCCATGGTAAAGCTCTTAAAGCTGTGCATGGTCAGGCCTGGCTGGGCAGCGATAAGGAAAAGCTGTTAGTCTCCGGACTGCATGGAGTTTATGAGTGCGGTAGAGAAAGCAACAGACCTTGAGTAGAGTCACCACCTCACTGTGTGTGTGTGTGTGTGTGTGTGTGTGTGTGTGTGTGTGTGTGTGTGTGTGTGTGTGTTTTTAGCTCATTACTGGGACCAAATATACCTGGACTAGGGCTGTTACATATGGTTAAGGCAATCAGTTACAGGGGGTCACTAACTGTTCAGAATGTCTGCATAATTCAATTGTTAAGATGTAAACAAAGCTATTAAAAGTGTTTTGATGTGGTTTGCTGATGGAGTTTCATGAGCAGAGACTGATATAGCTGCAGATGCTAAAGACTGTTTCCCAAAACCATAGCAGCTCGGTTGGACTACTGTAGTGTGAACCATGCTAGAGTGAACTGCCCTACTACAGGTTTGAACTACAGTGGTTTGACCTGCACCTTTAAAATGCTGTTGACCAGTAGGCTAACTTGTGCAGATAAAGTGTAAACTTAAGTTTTTCCAGGTGAAAAGCCACTCACTACAGGAGGAAGCTGCAGCACTGGGCAGCTCCTTCAGTGACCGGCTCCTCCACCTGCGATGCGGAAAAGAGAGATGCCGCAGCTCCTTTCTCCCCACGGCTGTTCGGCTCTACAACCAGAACCTCCCCAAGCAGAGACTCAGACACACTCCGTCATAAACACACTATGAATTCACACCTCACTCTATCACAGTGCACTCTCACGAACACACC
This sequence comes from Pygocentrus nattereri, assembly GCF_015220715.1. Lineage (NCBI taxonomy): Eukaryota > Metazoa > Chordata > Actinopteri > Characiformes > Serrasalmidae > Pygocentrus > Pygocentrus nattereri. Next base: position 4,958,228 of record NC_051215.1, read on the forward strand.
ACATAGACCTGTATCTTATCCTACCTCTAATTAATGTGCAGTATCTGCTGCTGATAGATGGTACAAGTGCAATACATACACAAGTTCTGTGCAATATCTGTAATTATTACTGTGCAATATCTACAATTTCTGTGGAATATCCATTCAACTGCATGTGTAAACTGTAAATTTGTAGTTTCTTCATTCTATTTTTATTTTTTATATTGTTCTGCTGACAGACGCCTTGTATTTTCATTTATTTCAATAGTATATCGTATATTTAGTATTTTGTATGATGCACATCTTTGTCTACTTACTGCTCTTTATCTGCTTACTGTGTATTCTGCTGTAACAATGCAAATTTCCCCCAGTGGGATAATAAGTCTTATCTTATCTTATCTTATCTTATCTTTGTTTTGTTCCCTGACTAAAGGTACTGCGATGAACCCTTGAGGGTCCCACCCCAGTGACAAGAGGGGAACTGCCCCAGTGACAGTTTAGTACCTTTATTTCTGAGAGTGTATATTAATGCCAGCTTGGCTGCAGAAAATAAAAAGATCTTAACAGTTTGGATTCACTTGCTTACAAAAATAAGTAGCATTTGGAATTAATTAGACCCTCTAAATGTAAGTATCATTTATAAAAACTAACATTACAGTTTCTCGTCAGGCTAAATGAGGCTTTTAGCAGCAATCTGTAAGTGTTCTGTGTAACAGTAGCTACAAAAGACTGTGCACAGGGATGGAACATTTGATAGGTCAGCTTGAGCCTTTACTTTCCAAGGATTGACCGGTGATGTATATTCAAGTGAAATCTATAGAGGATTGAATGCTGTCTCACTTTCTCACTTTCTCTTCGCCTGCCCTTGAGCTGTCCGTGTGTCACTAAACTAAAGGACTTTATCAATGACTTTAGCCCACTCTGCGTCCTCTAATCATTGATTCACTGATGCAGGCTGTGAAAGACAGACAGAGCTCTCTCGCTCTCTCGCTCCCTCGCTCTCCCTCTTTCACACATAGACAAACTCCCACCCACACACACCTGCCACATCATCTGGAGAACAGCGCACACACACACACACACACACACACACACATACACGACGCCCACCTTCTGGATCTTGTGTCCAACCAGATGTCCTGCTATGACAGCCAGCTGTGTCAGCTTATGAATATTCATAACTCAGAGAAAGGATGAGGGCAGTGTTTTTATTTATTTATATATTTATTTTTTTGAAAGATCCCTTAATGATGTTGGCATTTTGGGCTAAAGTCATTATCCACATCCACACTTTCCACACTCACAGAAGCACGTGGTTTTTACAGAACGTCCTATGTGGGCCTTACATTTGTTTTATATACTCTCTCCAGAGAGTGGTGAGATCAGCAGAGCACAGCTCCCAGACCTGCAGTATATCTACAGCAAGCAGTGCTGGACCAAAGCCAGGAAGACCTCAGCCATCCCAACAGTGGACTCTTCTCGCTTTTGTGGTCAGTGAAAGCTTCTGCTCTCTGATGGCCAACAGAGAGAGAACGAACAGGAGCTTCTTTCTGCAGGCCAGGACAACAACAGGGAATATGTGGTAACACATCATTTTATTGGTCCATTGTAGATGCTTTGAAGATACTCAGGCTGTCTTTAAGTAACATTTAACTAAATATCTAATAAATGCTCCTGAACCTGAAGTTTCTGTTGAAGATTTTATTAAATTTAGGCCCCACCCTAAACCTAAACCTAACCTTAACGTCAACAGAAAACCTACTCTTACTCCTAACCCTAACCCTGACCATAATGGTGCTGATAATTAACAGATTATCACCAGAATGTTTGTTAGTAATAATTGATTATAACAGTAATAACAGATTAAGAATCTGTAGATCATCTATAGGGGATCATCCAAATGAAGTGTGACTGATTATTTATAGATACACACACATAACTTGACTACTGCACAACACTCGTACCCTACATACACAATACCCATAATAAAAGATGCTCAAAGACAGCCCAAAATGACTTGGAAATAATTCTGGTTCCATTGACTTCCATTAAAATCGAAGTAGGTTTTTTCCTTCTCCTGTAAAGTTACCAATTTGGAGATGCAAGGTTTTGACCCGACAAACGGCGATATGTACATGTGTGTCGCACAATCTAAGCAAGTCCTCTTGTCATCTGTGAAGTGAATAGAACAGCATTGGTTTTGACAATAACCAGTCATACAGTATAGAGTACGACTTGCTGTTTACTGCAACTTTAACTGTTACTAAGCTTCTACTTTAGCACATACAAAAACACGGACACATGAAAGAACCTCTATGGGATAACATTTGAACTGCAGCCTGTTCAGATTCTGAAAAATCTGGGCTACATCGAAGTCCAACATTGTTGCAGAGCCTAAGCCAGTTTTTCAGTTGGCAGCTGAACAATGAAACAAACTGGAACTGGCAGAAATGAACAGAATACAATTCAGCAAACGAGGTTGGCTGTGAAGTGCTTTACAGTCTCATTGGAACAAAATCACATTCAGATTAATCTGGAAAATATTGAAAAAGCAGAGTTTAAACTGATATGGCAGCAGGTTTATGGTTTAATCTGAAAATGGGGCTGTTTTTTGACAGAAGGATTTGCCAATATTCAAGTGCCTTTGACACAATTTTGGGGGCTCTGTTGCTTTTGTGTTGAACTATTGTATAAAACCAGTAGAGCACTTGAGGTTCTGATGTTTACATAATTTATTCATGTATTCCTTATTCATATATTAATATTTGTGTGTGTGTGTGTGTGTGTGTGTGTGTGTGTGTGTGTGTGTGTGTGTGTGTGTGTGTGTGTGTGTGCACAGGTTAGGCATAACATTATTATTCCTTGTTTCTATGCTGTTGTGGTGGTGGTGTGTTAGTGTGTGTTGTGCCAGTCCGAGTGGATCAGACACAGCAGTGCTGCTGGAGTTTTTAAACACTGTCCACTCACTGTCCACTCTATTAGACACTCCTACCTTGTCAGTCGACCTTGTAGAGGAAAAGTCAGAGACGATAGCTCATCTGAGCAGTTTGTGTTGGTCGTCCTCTAGTCCTTCATCAGTGGTCACAGGACGCTGTTGGCTGGATATTTTTGGTTGGTGGACTATTCTCAGTCCAGCAGTGACACTGATGTTTGAAAACCTCCTGTGCCTGATCCACTCAGACCAGCGCAACACACCACCACCATATCAGTGTTGCTGCAGTGCTGAGAATGATCCACCACCCAAACGATACCTGCTCTGTGAGGGTCTATGGGGGTCCTGACCCCTGAAGAACAGGGTAACAGAGTATCAGAGAAACAGATGAACTACAGTCTGTAACTGTAGAACTACAAAGACCAGTTATACAGTAAGAGGAGCTGATAAAATGGACAATGAGTGTAGAAATAAGGAGGTGGTCATGATGTTATGTCTGACTTAAGTGCTCTACTGCTTTTATACAGTATTTCTATAAAATGATCGGTGTATATGTACGTCACTGTCTGAACTTATATTGTAAGTCCACAGTAGCTGCTTTACAGGAGAAGGAAGTAAATAGAACAAGATTTTATGTAAAATGCTCTTCTGGATGCTTCCCTCTCCTGATAGGAAAAGGACATTAATTCTGGTTTTCTGTCCTGACTCTCAGCATTATCAGCCTTTTAAACCCTGAAATTACAGTCGCAGCTCTGCTGGACAGCAGCACGCTGTGCTGTTGGGCTTCCACTAAGAGATAAAGGAATGTTAAAGTATAGCTGTCAAGTCCTCTCTGGCTGCAGCTAATGTGGAAGCTGGCCAGAACACCAGTTTTATAAGCAGCCTGACTGTTTATGGCTGACAAACACAGTTTTAAGACGTGAAAATACTGCAGTAACAGAACTGACCAATCCATCGTGATGTCCATCTACAGGCTATGATGGAAGACCTTTTCCTCATACACTAGGAGTGGAACAATTGACCTTTAGAAATAGAAATGAGATATTGTTGAGTTTCTGATACATTTGATTTGCATTATATAACTATTTAACTATAGACACACAATATTTTTAAGTGTAGAATCTGCTTTAGCCTCACTTTACAAGTTTCACCATGTATAGCTTTACCATGTAAGGTTCACCATGTGCAGCTGCATCATGTACAGTTTTGCCTTGTAAAGTTTCACCATGTATACTTTCACTTTCTAAACTTTTTCTCTGTAAAGTTTCACTATGTACAGTTTCACCATCTACAGTTTCACTTTCACCATGTAAAGTTTGACCCAGTAAAGTTTCACTAAATAACGTTCCACCACATAATGTTGGACCATGTACAGTTTCATCATGTAGAATTTCGCCATGTTCAATTTAATTATGTAAAGTTTCACCATGCAAAGTTTCACTGTAAATAACTTCACAAATTTGCGCCGTACAGTTTCACAGTGTAATGTATACATTCACCATGTTCACCAACATTTCACTATGTATACTGTCACCATGTTAAGTTTCACTACGTAAAGTTTAACCACATGAAGTTTCTCCATGAACAACTTCACCTTGTAAAAATTTACTGTAAAGTTTCACTTTGTAAAGTGTCACCATGTAAAGTTCCAACATGTGGAGTTTTACACTGTAAAATTCCACCATATTCTGTTTCATCATGTAAGGTTTCATCATGAATTACTATACCTTGTAAAAGTTCATAAAGTTCCACCTTGTAAAGTTTCATCTTGTAAGGTTTCACCCAGTTATATTAATCTGTGTAATGCTTCATCATGTAAAGTTCCACCACATCATTTTTTTACATGTACAGTGTCACTATGGAAAGTTTCGCTGTTTATAATATCACCGTGTAAAGAGAGACTAAGGACTTTCAACAAAACTGCAGCAGAATCCAAACAGGCAGTGAGGACAAATGAAAGGGCTAATGCATTAGATTCTTTGGGAGCTGCTCTCTTGATTAATCTCCTATGTGTGTGTGTTTGTGTGAAAACAATGGACAGTAGGGAATAAATAAAGGGTTGACATGGTAGATAAATAAAGTATAACCTTGGTCTGCTTCTGCAACCACAACATCTTTTGCTATCGCTGACAGGTGTAAGGTCAAATCCACCAGATGTCTCTTCACCCCCAACGTCACACACATACATACACACATACATACACACACACACATACTCATGTAGACATACGTCAAATGCACTTTGTCATATAACGCTGACATAAAAGAGCAGAACAGAGTTAACTTTGTTTGGGACCTGATGAACATTGATGATACTGCAGCTTTGGAACAGGAGTGATGTCCTTGAACCTACACACACACACACACACACACACACACACACACACACACCAGAAAAAAAGTGCATTATGCATTCTTTTACACAACAACAAAGTAAAGTCATAAAGTTACAGAACTGCATCTGAGAGCACCGAACAGCTTTGTGCAATGTCAAATGCATTTGTGTTCACCTTGTTTGTGGCTTGATGTTCTACTTCTTACTTTTCAACTACAGTTTTGTTGGCATACAGCAGCTTTGTGTTAATCTGTCGAGTACATTTCTCTTCAACACTCAGCTTCGTGTTCATTATAGTGTCTTTTTTTTTATTTGTAGAGCAGGTTTTGAATAATTTGACACTTTTCCTTTCTAAAATATTATTAAAAGCTCATACTGAAAGCTTTTTTTGGCCCAAAGAGGTTTTAAACACATGAATTATCCCCAGCAGTAGCGCTGTCATGAATTACACATGCTAATGCTATTGATTTTCCTCTAAATAAACCTTTTCAGTTACTGCATAGAAAACATGCTTGTTTAACAAGCAATATCTGTATGTATATTGATATTTGCCCCATGTAACAGCCTCTGCTCTTCTGAAAAGGCTTTACACTAGATGTTCGAACTTTGCTGTGATTTGATTGCAGCCACAAAAGCACGAGTGAGGTCAGACTGATGTTGGAAAATCAATTCTGGATTCTACCAAAGGTATTGGGTGGAGTTCCATCACTCCAGAGAAAGCAGCCCAATGTGGCTTTATACCACTATAGCTGAGGCTTTGCATTGGCCCTCATGACCTCCCATTCTACTGGTCATTACTTTCTATGGAGATTACACAAGTATGATATCCAGATACCTTTTGACAGATTGTATGTATAGACAGACACTGCTCTCTATATATAATGCATGTGTGTGTAATTCTTTCTCATAAGATCTCTTTTTCTGCCTTTCATTCATTCTTTCATTCTTCAGTGAGAAGCTTCATGGACTCATCTTAAAAGTGAAATTCAGCTCAATACCAGATGAGCTCCTCATTCAGCCCTCACTAATAAGATTATTCCAGTCTGGATTATTCTCTTTGCATCATCCTAAACTCAGCTGGAAAACCCAGTTCAAGTTCAAAACCCATCTTCATTGGCCAAACTCAGAGCACGCATGGAGAGCTTTGGAGTACTTTTACTCAAGTGGAGTGAACTTCTACTTTTACTGGAGTGATATTTTACCTTGGGTGTCTCTACTTTAACTCAAGTACATGATTTATATACTTTGTCCACCACTGCTTAATAACGTTCAAGGATAAGTTTCTGGCTTGATGAGGCCCATTAAGGGCATTATAATGCCAATGTCCTCCTATCATAAAAGGTTACCAATTCCCTTGCATTTGTGTACTGTTTTGTCTTACTTTCCTATAATGGGCTCTTTCTGGAGTGGATGCCTGTTGGCCCGGTTTCTGCTTGTTTAATTGATGAAGGCCCTCTCCCACAGCTGGTTTAACAGGCATGCACATATTCTTCTTGAGGCATAAATACCATACATTTCCAACTTACTTGCTTTACTTAATTCATCACTTTTTGAAAATAGCTCTGGAGATACACTTGCATTGTGGCCTCCACACACTGTTAGAATTGAAGGTTATGTTCCGGTACATTTTTTGTTCATGAAGGTACAATGTAGATGTTCCCTCAAAGGCACTGTGTGTGAACCTTAAATCAGTTTTTCCAGGTGAAAAGTTCATATTTGCACCTTTTTTATAAGCTGATGTTTTAAAACAGAACAGTAGAATAAAAGCCTGGAGACGAGACGGGGTGTGTGGAGTCAGCACAGCTTAGAACAGATCATTTCAATGAATTATGAGGCAATTCTGTTCCCTGGCTAAAGGTACTGATATGGACCCTTGAAGGAACCATCACAGTGATAAGAGGAGCACTGCCCCAGTGATAGTTTCAGACCTTTCTTTCTGGCAAGAACGATTGGGTACGTGTCAACGTGCATTTTAATGTCAATACTAACATGCTTCCTCTGCTCTACTGAGAGTACCACTGGTGTCCACGTCTTCATTTTGAAGAGTTTAGAAATATAGCTCTACTTTATACTTCACTGGCTCTGAGTTGGAAAAGCGGCAGCAATGAACAAGCGAGATGTGTGAAAAACAGAGCTGTATGCAAACCTCTCAATGTTTTATCCAGTAGAACAAGCGACTTATAGCTGCCAACTTAACCAAAACAGGCCACTTCAGTAGCAGTTTCTTCCCTTCAGCCATCAAAGAGCTCAGGTCATAACTGCACTCCAGTGGCTGCTGCTCACCACTGATTGTTTCAGGCTGCATTATTTTTACTGCCTCTATATCATAAACTAAGCTCTAACATCTTGCTCAGGCATGGTAACTGGGCAGCCAATGTCATTATTATGCTACCTTTGGGCGTCCTTCAGGTCATTATGTATATATTCGTTCAGGTTTGTCCTGCACTTCATCACTTTTAAAGTATTGCTTACTGTTTATTGTGCACCCATACATGCCCAGAGCTGTGTAGGCCCAAATCGCCCAACATTGTTGTGTTACAGTAAAGAATAAACTGACTTTGGCCGTGTGAAAAAAGATGCGGTTGTATGTAAAAGTGTGCACATCCCTGGTCAAATGAGGCTTTGTTGTTTTTCTAAGTTGACACATCGCCAACACAGAACACACTTAAACATGGGATATCATTTAAATCCTATATTTAATTGAAAATAATGGAAAGACAGCATATCAAAAGATGGAAATAAGAAATGTTATTGCTTTTTTAATCTACACCCATATAGACGTTGATGTCAGCAATGTATTTTTGAAGTATTGGTGTCTTACTTTGGTGTAATGCTAAAAAAACACCTGGTGGAACATTTCACAACTTATTACATTAATTGGCAACAATGAATATACCGAAATATAAGACATGCTACATTTTATGTGTTGCTTGTCTGTTAAAATCAGCAACAAAAAAACAGCAATTAGTGCATTAAAGGGTGCAGAAGTGTTCCCTCTGTAGAGGATGGGTTAACTTATTTTCACTTTTGAAAAATCAACAAAACGTGAACAAGGGCATATGAGTGTGTGTGTGTGTGTGCTGGGTGTAAGACAGCCTTCACTCCTCTTCCCACTGAACCAGACATAAACTCTAAGCTTCGTGTCCAATCTCCAAACATGGCTGCCCATGTGGAAGAACTCCAGCAGGCATGCTTTTATTTATTCAGCCACTTTATGTAACAAGGTCGAGCCTCCGGTTGAAATTCTGACTCCGAATTTCACAATCCATTTACTCCGTGACTCTCCACCACCAGTGTCTGGTGTGATCTGAGCTTTTTGACGATGGCCTGATCATCTGTGGGAGCTGTGTTGAGGTTAGATCTGAAGCTGTTGGCCAACAAAAGTAAAAATTGTGGCAACCAGACCCAATAAGGCCTGATCTGAACCCAACTGCAGTTACACCATTAACTTAGCTTTATTGCACACATCATAGAGATAGAAAGCACCAGTATCACTCATTGGTGAACAAACCTGAACCCGACCCAAGACCAATGTCCAAACACAGTCCAAAACATAACATTTTGTCAGGCCTCCTTGGGCTCAGGGTGGACAGCAGAAGTAGTGGGTGAAGATGTAGGCCTGCAATCTACACAATGCAACTAGGATCAGATGCAGCAGTGCTGCTGGAGTTTTTAAACATCTCAGTGTCACTGCTGGACTGAGAATAGTCCACCCACCAAAAATCTCCAGGCAACAGCGTCCTGTGGACAGTGTCGTGTGACCACTGATGAAGGACTAGAGGATGACCAACACAAACTGTGCAGCAGCAGATGAGCTGTCGTCTCTGACTTTACATCTACAAGGTGGACCGACGAGGTAGGAGTGTCTAATAGAGTGGACAGTGAGTGGACACAGCGTTAAAAACTCCAGCAGCACTGCAGTGTCTGATCCACTTGTACCAGCACAACATACACTAACACACCTCCACCATGTCAGTGTCACTACTGCATTGACAACGATCCACCACCCAAATAATACCTGCACTGTGATGTTCCTGTGGTCCTCACCATTAAAGAACAGGGTAAAAGGGGGCTACCAAAGTATCAGAGAAACAGATGGACTACAATCTGTAACTGTAGAACTACAAAGTGCAGCTATACAGTAAGTGGAGCTGATAAACTGGACAATGAGTGTAGAAACAAGGAGGTGGTTTTAAGGAATCGGCTGGTTGGTGTGTATTTATATAGAACATAACCGTCAACTGTACATCGTACCACACAGACTCATCACACCCCCCTTTAACACATTAAACAAGTGGAGAAAATGTGTGACAAGTGCCAATTCTAACCAAATTTGTGTTTGTAAATAGAAATTTATCATTAATAACCATGTAATAAGAAGCTCAAATTGATTGTAATAACTCTTGGCTTCTGAGAAACGAGGCATCGAAGGGATGTTTGTGGTTGCTGAAGGCCGTCATCACGTATCAACAACTGCGGTGGCACTGCGGTGTCGGTGACACCTGGAGAAAGCTTAGGGTGCGAAATATTCCAACCGAGTCACTGCACCACAGGGAGATGGGAAAAAAAAGGACTTTAGACCAGATAAATGGTCACTGTAGGGCCAGTATCATCCATCTGACAGAGCTTTATTCCTTTTCTCCTAACAGAGCTCTGACGCCGTGCTCTTTGATTAGAGCTAATAACTGCAGCACTGCATAATAGATGGAGCTGCTGGACGTCCATCCATTCACTGCTTAATGTGCCTTCAATGTGCTGAATTTCAAATTGTCACCCTGTGAAATTACACGCTCCGCTGAAATCGCATGTGTTTGCTAAAAGGACAATTAGTGTTTTATTCCTGTCACTGGCCTTAAAGTGGCTGGCTGACACTTTGGCTGTGTCCCAATACACTGTGAGCTGCCTGGCTAAGCAGAGTGATGACTGTCATTTTGCAAGAATGTTTAAATAATTGCATCATCGCTTGGTTAATAATTACATAGTCATGCACTGAATTGCATTTACATTCAATTTCACTTTGACAGCTTTCGAGTTTGCACTTCTGCCACTATTTCTCTTCATTTTGATATTAACAAACAACTCCACGCACCAAGAGCTGTTCATCAGATTCAGGTCATAATAACGAATGTGGTATACATTAAGCCCCGCCTTCTACCTATGTTCGCCACTTGTTTCAGGGAGCTGCCAGTTAGAAACCATTCCCACACAATCATGTTTTGTTATCAGCATCAACAGCAACTTCTAACCAAAGTTGAACCATGAGATTACATCATGAGTGACTTCCAATCCCTGCAAGGACCTAATATTTCCCCACTTAATAAGACTACCATGTTAATCTGTGAAGACTTCTGCCTAGCTAGCCTTTAAGCACAAATGAATACTCATATTTTAGTTAAATATCCATGGAACGCTTGACTCAGACACTCAGGCTTTAAGTCTAGGCTAAAAACTTACTTCCCTGTCAGGTCTAGACCTGCTGGAGTCTCTGCTGCTCTGTTATACTGAAATCTGTGGTCAGCCACTCTTTACAGAACTGACTCTGTTTTCTTCTTTTCTTTGCCGAGTTGATCAGCTGCCCATCCTGTGCGTCTGAAGCTGTTGGCCTTTCTGCCCTGATCGGGTGCCGCTGCTCACCAGCCGTCGGCTTGACCACCGCTGTTTCTGCTGATGCATAATCATAAACTAATCAAATGAGCCACTGCTTTCTTTTTCTCCCCACTTTGTTCTATAAAACAATGTTCGCTATCCGGTGTCGACCAGAGGAGGATGGGTTCCCCTTCTGAGTCTTGGCTCCTCTCAAGGTTTCTTCCTCTTCTAGGGAGGTTTTCCTTGCCACTGTCGCCACTGGCGACGCTCATGGGGGCTTGGACCCAGATTTTCTTTTCTTTCTTTCTGTAATACTGATTTTTCTGTAAAGCTGCTTTGTGACAACACCTGTTGCTAGTGCTAAAAGGCACTGTTTATTATATATTATATACACTATATATTACATTATACACTATACATTATATAAATAAACTTTGCTTGCTTGATGGTGGCACGGTGGCGCAGTGGGCAGCACTGTTGCCTCACAGCAAGTAGGACCTGGGTTCAATTCCCTGGCCAGGTGACCAGGCTCCTTTCTGTGTGGAGTTTGCATGTTCTCCCATGTCTGTGTAGTTTTCCCCCCACAGTCTAAAGACAAGTAGTCAGGCTGATTGGATGTGCTAAATTGCCCCTATGTGTGTGTGTGTGTGTGTGTGTGTGTGTGTGTGTGTGTGTGTGTGTGTGAGAATGTATATGTCTGTCTGTCTGCCCTGCGATGGACTGGCGATCTGTCCAGGGTGTATCCTGCCTTCCACCCAATGACCGCTGTGATAGGCTCCAGCACCACCTGCAACCCAGAAGGAGAAGCGGCTTAGAAGATGTGTGTCTGTATGTGGAACACCTGATTAGCTGATGCGGTGATGTGATTGATGGTTGGCAATGAGAAACAGAATGCCAATAGACAGCTAAGCTGGAAAGCTGGTTGGCCATTTGAAGCAGCAGTCTGAATAGACGGCGTTAGCTAGCATGCTAACGATACCCTCAGTTCCTCCTGTAAAATAAAAGATGCTTCTGCAGTGCAAACGACTGTTAGTGTGTGTGTGAGTTTCTTACAGTTTTTGCATTGTAAAACAACTCTAAGTCCCTGAAAAGCACTTTCAAAATAATAAACAAAATGATCATTAACACGTGATGCTGTGGTTAAATGTAAAAGCATATTTGGTTAAAATAACGTGTGATTGAAGTCGAGTTTGCGCCAGAATTTTGCAATATTTAAGTTTTCGAAATAAAATACTGTGTTCGTCAATTCATTATAATATCAACTCGTTAAGATAAATAAATTCAACTGACATCTGATAAATGTATATCTGCACATCACACACACACACACACACACACACACACACACACACACACACACACACACACACAGATACACACACACACACACAGATACACACACACACACACACACACGCACAGATACACACACACACATGCACAGATACACACACGCACAGATACACACACACACACGCACAGATACACACACGCACACACACACACACCCACAGATACACACACATACGCACAGATACACACACAGACACACACACGCACAGATACACACACACACGCACAGATACACTCATATACACACTCACACACATACACACACACACACACACACACACACACACACACTGCTGATAGTAAAGGTGACACCAGAGGCAGTTGTTGCTCTCGCCTGCGCGCACGTGCACCTCTCAGCAGCGCGGTCCACTACCTTCCCATTCGGAGCCGCGTGCGTTGGTGTAGAGTGAATAAGCCCAGGTAAGCAGCTGAGGAGCGCGTGGGGAGAGTTACCGAGAATTCTCACGCGCGGTTATTGCGACTGAATTACTGAGGATAACTGCGCGTATCTGCGCGCGTGATCAGAGTTTATCGTGCTTAGTGCGTGTGATTAGAGTTGCTGGTGATTAGTGCGCGTGAGTGGCCTTATTGGTGATTAGCGCGCGTGAGTATCCGCGCGCTTTCTCCTGATTGCATGGTGTGATGAGCTCGCGCATGGAAGAACGAAGGAAGACGGCCGATGTTTCTCAGTCGCGTGTGCTCAGCAGTCATGGATCGGTGTTAACGGCGTTAAACACGGCGGTCAAAGCGCTCAGTTTGGGTCAGATGGCTCGCGCCGCTCCCCTCACGCCTCAGACGCGGGTTTGCGGCGTTGAAGGCTTGGGGAGCAGGACTGAGCTCGCCCGTCGCTGCTGATTCGGGCTGAAACGCTTGAGCGTGGCTTTGAGAGGAGAACCGAAAGGCCCGTGTTTAGGAAAAGACCTGCAACTCCGGTCAGTAAAAACCGTCCTGTGGCTGAGACGAGCACGTGGGCAAATGCAGATGCTGCTTCAGAAACTGGACACACTGATAGTAATGACTAGTGTGTCGAGTTTGTTCCCCATGTGCTCAGAGTGGCCACAGGACGATTTAAAGCTAATTGAAGCAAAAACGCTCCACATAGAAACGGACGAGCTGAGACCAAAACCTGTTTACTGTAAATGTTGTTGGGTTGCCTTTCCTACCGTTTTACATCCTGGGGTGCTGTCTGTAGTGATAAACTCAGCTTAGTTGAGAGAGAGAGAGACAGAGAGAGAGAGAGAGAGAGAGAGAGAGAGAAAGTGTGTAATTACATGCCCCCCCCAATCCCCCCCACCCCCCCATCTCCAGTCCAGCCAGCACGTTTCTCTGCTGCGGTGCTGAAAACAAAGCGAGGGCTCACGGAGATGATACGCAGCCTCACTGGAACTGCTTTACCTTTAATCCCTATCCCCTTTTATCTCCACTCACACCGCAGGAGGCAGGTGATCAGGCAGAAAACGGACCGAAACGGTCAGCTTCGCGGACAGCAGACGTAGCCATGTCCAAGGTGCTGAAACCAGCCGCAATTCTGCCTGTAGCGCTATCCAAGGTGCTGAAACCGCCGCGGCGCTTACACTCGTGCTGTCCAAGGTGCTGAAAACCCGCCTGCGCGTCCTTTTTTTAGGTGCTGGAACAGCCGCGCTTCTCAACGAGGCTGTCAAAGAAACGGCAGGCATTCGAGAGCAGATGCGATGGTTTAAAGGATGGGGACGTTCGTAGTGCTTCTCCTGAGCTTGTTCGGCGTTTCCTCGGTCGTGGCTGGTAAGTGTGAAGCACGTCTGGCTGTTAGAATTGAAAACGAGGCAACAGGCGGCGAGGGCAGAGGCTACTGTACTATTGAGAAGACAAAAGACTGCAGGGACTTTAGCAGAATGGTGATCAGTCACGTCTTGCATGTACAGGAGGGTTACATTGCCACGCGTGTTTAATCTGGATGGATGTGTGCAGGTCTCGGCGCTGAGAGAGGGCAGGATCATGAATGTACAGTCAGCATTTTGACTGATAGCCTTCATACTCGCCTGTATAATGTAGGCACCTGTTGCACTCACATATCACACACACACACACACACACACACACACACACAACATGCTTAGTTCACAAATAAACCCGTTTAAGAGACGTGTTAGTGAAGACAATAGAGTCATCATATTGAGAGTCTTCCACACAAGTCTCCCCAGGATTTTCTCTGGGGGTAGATGTCCAGCAGAGGAGCAAAAACTTCAGCCATTTCAGCCATAAATAATGAGTCTTCATGAGCAACAAGTCTTCAGTCCTCAAGTCTTCTTTATCTACCGTGTAAGACAAGCCACTTGTTTTCATATGGCCTTCTGTAGGACTGAAGTGCTGGTGGGATCCAAGTAAATCATCTAGCTTTAACTTCAGCAGTGAAAAGATTTGGCTTTTGGCCTTGTTTATGAAGCAGAGCTATAGTTTTTGGATGAAATGAAATGCGTTTTGTTCTTGTTTCATGTTTCCTTCACAACTGTTGCCTAAAGGATTGATCAAGATGTCTCTAAAGGTCTCAAAACGTACATCATCATATGATTTGTACACAAGCATGGCCTAAAATAAGTAAAAATACGACATTTGAGTGTTTATATTTTTATTTCAGCACTTGTCAGTTTCACATTAACCATAAAACGTCATTTCAGGCTGTCTTGGAGGTCCTCAGTTCAGTCTGGAATTGAAATGTTTTCAATAGATTTTTAATTATATTGTGAATTTTATTTGTTATATTACTAAAATATCCAACAAGGCAACTGATGCTTCATACACAAGCTGGGAAAACCTTTTACCAAGAAATCTTAGACCAAAAGTATTGCTTTTCTTCACATTTATTAATTAAACTTCCAGAATTGTGAGGTTTGGAAAATGCTGAAAGATTTTGAAAGAGTTGTTTTATTTAGAATTTTACCAGCTGGGTAAACTGGTTCATATTTGCCGGTAATTTTTACGTAGTAAAAATTTTTTGGATAGAAAAGAATGAATAATGAAAGAGGCCTATTGACGTAAAAATGAAAGTTCGCTTGGCACTGATGGTTTAACCCCTTAAAATGGCAAGGCCTAATTTTATTTTCACACACTTCTATAACGTAAGATTAACTCAAGCAGTCTGCACTGAAGTCCTCGTAGATACTGAATAATAAGTATGTAATTATGATGGGATTTTAAGGGGCTAAGAGGGTATTTGTTTCTTGCTCAACTGACTAAATCTTTCATACTTAATGGAACAAGAAGTGATACAACCTGCAGCAAACAAATCAACTCTGAAAGCTCAGATGCCTTAAAAGATTGAAATGCATAGGTGACCATTAAAGAAAATGTATATATAACAATGAAATTGAGGGATCAGTGATGATCAAGGTCACATGCTTACAGTCAACCCTCACATATCATGTGTGAAGTGCATGCATGAGCCAAATCAAATAAAACGCATCCCATGCATTAGAGCAAGTGGCTGTAAATTAAACATACATATCTGCTCTAACAGTGGGCAGGAAAGAGGGGAAGCCCATGAATCAGGAGCTGAAGTGGTGGCAAGAGCGTCAGAACACTTTAACAGTCGCTTTCATATTCCAGCCACAGCGGCTACCGAGAGCCAAGGCTTTTACAATGTGACAGATCGGAGCACATGGGCATTAAGAAGTAATGAGAAAGTGTTGGGACTACCGGAGACTTTGGAGAGGGTTGACAGCCGTAAGACAGCCAGTGTGTTGAAGCCCAAGACGGAGAATGAAAGTGTTCTGCAGCTTCACTGCTGTTCAAACTCACAGTAGGAAAAGTCTAAGATGCACAGCAGCGTCTTTGTACTCACAGCTGCTTTCAACTCAACATAGTCCCTTTTAGTGTTTCAATGCAAAGATAAAGATACTAGGTTTTACTATATTTACAGAAATACTTGTGTTTACAATATCACTTAAATGAAAATTATATCTACTAATCCAGTATGGATCTGCAGTGTGTAGTTTTACAGTCTGACTGTAATAATTGTGGAGTGATTTTAATCCAGTATGGATCTGCAGTGTGTAGTTTTACAGTCTGATAGTAATTATTGTGGAGTGATTTTAATCCAGTATGAATCTGCAGTGTGTAGTTTTACAGTCTGACTGTAATAATTGTGGAGTGATTTTAATCCAGTATGAATCTGCAGTGTGTAGTTTTACAGTCTGACTGTAATAATTGTGGAGTGATTTTAATCCAGTATGAATCTGCAGTGTGTAGTTTTACAGTCTGATGGTAATAATTGTGGAGTGATTTTAATCCAGTATGAATCTGCAGCGTGTAGTTTTACAGTCTGACTGTAATAATTGTGGAGTGATTTTAATCCAGTATGAATCTGCAGTGTGTAGTTTTACAGTCTGACGGTAATAATTGTGGAGTGATTTTAATCCAGTATGAATCTGCAGTGTGTGTAATTTTACAGTCTGGCTGTAATAATTGTGGAATGATTTTAATCCAGTATGAATCTGCAGTGTGTAGTTTTACAGTCTGGCTGTAATAATTGTGGAGTGATTTTAATCCAGTATGAATCTGCAGTGTGTATTTTTACAGTCTGATGGTAATAATTGTGGAGTGATTTTAATCCAGTATGAATCTGCAGTGTGTGTAATTTTACAGTCTGGCTGTAATAATTGTGGAATGATTTTAATCCAGTATGAATCTGCAGTGTGTATTTTTACAGTCTGATGGTAATAATTGTGGAGAGATTTTAATCCAGTATGAATCTGCAGCGTGTGTAGTTTTACAGTCTGACGGTAATAATTGTGGAGTGATTTTAATCCAGTATGAATCTGCAGCGTGTAGTTTTACAGTCTGATGGTAATAATTGTGGAGCGATTTTAATCCAGTATGAATCTGCAGTGTGTGTAATTTTACAGTCTGGCTGTAATAATTGTGGAATGATTTTAATCCAGTATGAATCTGCAGTGTGTATTTTTACAGTCTGATGGTAATAATTGTGGAGAGATTTTAATCCAGTATGAATCTGCAGCGTGTGTAGTTTTACAGTCTGACGGTAATAATTGTGGAGTGATTTTAATCCAGTATGAATCTGCAGCGTGTAGTTTTACAGTCTGATGGTAATAATTGTGGAGCGATTTTAATCCAGTATGAATCTGCAGTGTGTGTAATTTTACAGTCTGGCTGTAATAATTGTGGAATGATTTTAATCCAGTATGAATCTGCAGTGTGTATTTTTACAGTCTGATGGTAATAATTGTGGAGAGATTTTAATCCAGTATGAATCTGCAGCGTGTGTAGTTTTACAGTCTGACGGTAATAATTGTGGAGTGATTTTAATCCAGTATGAATCTGCAGCGTGTAGTTTTACAGTCTGATGGTAATAATTGTGGAGCGATTTTAATCCAGTATGAATCTGCAGTGTGTGTAATTTTACAGTCTGGCTGTAATAATTGTGGAATGATTTTAATCCAGTATGAATCTGCAGTGTGTATTTTTACAGTCTGATGGTAATAATTGTGGAGAGATTTTAATCCAGTATGAATCTGCAGCGTGTGTAGTTTTACAGTCTGACGGTAATAATTGTGGAGTGATTTTAATCCAGTATGAATCTGCAGCGTGTAGTTTTACAGTCTGATGGTAATAATTGTGGAGGGATTTTAATCCAGTATGAATCTGCAGTGTGTAATTTTACAGTCTGACTGTAATAAATGTGGAGCGATTTTAATCCAGTATGAATCTGCAGTGTGTAGTTTTACAGTCTGACTGTAATAATTGTGGAGTGATTTTAATCCAGTATGAATCTGCAGTGTGTAGTTTTAAAGTCTGACTGTAATAATTGTGGAGTGATTTTAATCCAGTATGAATCTGCAGTGTGTGTAGTTTTACAGTCTGATGGTAATAATTGTGGAGTGATTTTAATCCAGTATGAATCTGCAGTGTGTGTAGTTTTACAGTCTGGCTGTAATAATTGTGGAGTGATTTTAATCCAGTATGAATCTGCAGTGTGTGTAGTTTTACAGTCTCATTGTAATAATTGTGGAGTGATTTTAATCCAGTATGAATCTGCAGTGTGTGTAGTTTTACAGTCTCATTGTAATAATTGTGGAGTGATTTTAATCCAGTATGGATCTGCAGTGTGTGTAGTTTTACAGTCTGACTGTAATAATTGTGGAGTGATTTTAATCTAGTATGAATCTACAGTGTGTAGTTTTACAGTCTGGCTGTAATAATTGTGGAGTGATTTTAATCCAGTATGAATCTACAGTGTGTGTAGTTTTACAGTCTGATGGTAATAATTGTGGAGTGATTTTAATCCAGTATGAATCTGCAGTGTGTGTAGTTTTACAGTCTCATTGTAATAATTGTAGAGCGATTTTAATCCAGTATGAATCTGCAGTATATGTAGTTTTACAGTCTCATTGTAATAATTGTGGAGTGATTTTAATCCAGTATGAATCTGCGGTGTGTGTAGTTTTACAGTCTGATGGTAATAATTGTGGAGTGATTTTAATCCAGTATGAATCTGCAGTGTGTGTAGTTTTACAGTCTGACTGTAATAATTGTGGAGAGATTTTAATCCAGTATGAATCTGCAGCGCGTGTAGTTTTACAGTCTGATGGTAATAATTGTGGAGTGATTTTAATCCAGTATGAATCTGCAGTGTGTAGTTTTACAGTCTGACTGTAATAATTGTGGAGTGATTTTAATCCAGTATGAATCTGCAGTGTGTGTAGTTTTACAGTCTGATGGTAATAATTGTGGAGCGATTTTAATCCAGTGTGAATCTGCAGCGTGTGTAGTTTTACAGTCTGACTGTAATAATTGTGGAGTGATTTTAATCCAGTATGAATCTGCAGCGTGTGTAGTTTTACAGTCTGACTGTAATAATTGTGGAGTGATTTTAATCCAGTGTGAATCTGCAGTGTGTAGTTTTACGGTCTGACTGTAATAATTGTGGAGTGATTTTAATCCAGTATGAATCTGCAGCGTGTAGTTTTACGGTCTGACTGTAATAATTGTGGAGTGATTTTAATCCAGTATGAATCTGCAGTGTGTAGTTTTACAGTCTGACTGTAATAATTGTGGAGTGATTTTAATCCAGTATGAATCTGCAGCGTGTAGTTTTACAGTCTGACAGTAATAATTGTGGAGTGATTTTAATCCAGTGTGAATCTGCAGCGTGTGTAGTTTTACAGTCTGACTGTAATAATTGTGGAGTGATTTTAATCCAGTATGAATCTGCAGCGTGTGTAGTTTTACAGTCTGACTGTAATAATTGTGGAGTGATTTTAATCCAGTGTGAATCTGCAGTGTGTAGTTTTACAGTCTGACTGTAATAATTGTGGAGTGATTTTAATCCAGTATGAATCTGCAGTGTTTGTAGTGTTCTACAGTCTGAAAAGTAGACTATTCTCAACGAGCCGTGACACCCATGTGTTGATGGGTTTTGGAAAACTCTTTTAAGGCGGCCTTTATTCAATCTGTACCACACATTAGTAATATTGATAATTATAGTGTGTGGTCGTTCACACTCAGCAGTTTGATGGCACTTTTAATTAAAAAGAAATTGGTTGGACATTAAACCTGAATTGGTGACACTGTTCAGTTTTAATTGGTTGCTAAGAGCATGGCACTTTCACTGGACTGTTTATTACTCACCATAAACTTGATTAAGGTCTCTTATCCATCATGCTGTGAAGAGGTTTCCATGGAAATTAGGTATAAAATTGGCTTTGCAGCGAAGGAGGCAATTATGCACAATTTAACAACGAATGGCAGAGAAGTGGAGTTTACACTGTCATCATTTTAGTGCAATTTGCATAAAAATCAACCTTTCTACTCAAGTTTTGCATTTGTGTGTGTGTGTGTGTGTGTGGCCATTCAGTTAATATCACATCTGCTTTTTAACGATGACAAATACACAAGAGTCTACATCAAATAAAACACCAACATTACGTTAGCTTTTTATAGTAAATATTAATCCGTCAGACTGTTTCAGTCCCACAGTCACTGTGAAACGTTCAGCCCTTATTTCTCAGCCCAAATAGAATGAAACTGTGTTGAAATATGAGCTCTCAGGGGTTGAAGCCAAATTGCACTAATTACTATAAACTGTGTGTGTTTGATGCACAAAGTTTAATTCTAAGAAAAGCTGAACATATTTCATATGTAACTGTACGGACTGCAGGGCTCTACTTTCTTCAGAGTAATTACATCACTTTCTTATGGAATCACTGTAAGTCAATGACTCCTTTTTCATGAATGCTGTGCATTCGCTTGAGAATAATGAGCACTCTAAACTAAAAATGACCACTACTACTGCTGCTACTAATACCACCAAAAACAACAACAGTAGCAGTAGTAATAACAACAACAACAATAATAATAATAATAATAATAATAATAATAATCTATTATTTGCACTATTTGCTAACATAATAGAATGCAACAAAAATGTAATTACTTCTCACATTACTACTGTTATTATTACAACTTTCACAATATTTACTATTAATTCTATTATTCCAAAATATTTGTGTTAGTATATTTATGTTAATATTACTTGTACTATTACTAGTATCACATTCTCCATCATTTAAATAATTACTCCTACTAGTGAGGCTATTAATAATAATAATAATAATAATAATAATAATTTGCTATTACTACTGTTATTCCCATTTCTACTGTAACTATTACTACTACTGCCACTGTGCAAAAATGCCCCCTTAAATTCAGGGGTCTAAACTTGCCATAGCAGTGCTGACGTTTGACAAAATGTTTGGTTTATCAGTTCTTCTTCTGTAGGTCCTCTCTTCTAGTTTGGTAAAGTGCTCTTCCACACAATAATTGAGTTGTTATATATCTGCTCTTTTGTATTTGGTTTGAGAAATTAGTGACAGTTTTTAAAGGAATCCCAGGCAGTTACAGTTGCTGGGCTATGAAGGACCAACTGGGTGAATTAGCTTGCTACAGCACCTCCTTGAGGCAGAGCAGTTCTG
>NC_051215.1:4981878-5141878 GCF_015220715.1 Pygocentrus nattereri
TTCAAGCAGTTACACTCATCACACATCAGATCAAAATGTATTGGTTATTTTTATTATTATTTGTTGCAGTGTACTTTATTTTTCTCTTTGCCCCCTCATTCTCTTTCTCTCTCTCTCTCTGTCTTTCTCCCTCTCTTTGTCTGTCTGAAGATAGTTTAGCCCCTCCTGTAAATGTGTCCATTAGGGATCTGAAGGCAAACTCTGCTGCAGTGACATGGGACATCCCAGATGCAGATCCTGTCATTGGATTTGCCATCACCCAGCAGGTATGGGGTAAGAGAGAGAGAGAGAGAGAGAGAGAGAGAGAGAGAGAGAGAGAGAGAGAGAGAGAGAAAGAGGGAGGAAATAGGATCAATGAAATGCTGGCAGTCTGTCAATCATGAAATATAAGGTTTCACAACCAACAACTACAACAAGTACATTAATCTTCTACAGGAAAAAAAAATGTATATATGAGAGAGAGAGAGAGAGAGAGAGAGAGAGAGAGAACAAAAGCAGAATGGCTTTGCTCTTCTTTCACTAAGCTGTCTGTATGTGCTCACTGCATAATTTAGAAAAATGTGTGATCTAAATAGGGCACTATGATAATTGCCCAGTTAGACCTGCCTGGAAAATAGTGCTTGGACCCCTCATTACATGGTCTGAAGGTTCTGCCCCAATAAAATGTTTTTCTTAGAGCAGTACATCCATACCTAGAACTATTTAGGAACTTTTGTTTTTCAAAGAACAGCTACATACATAAAATACAAACTAGAGGGAGGGAGCAATGGAAGGAGAGGGAAGGCTAGATACACAGTTCAGTTTAACACAAATCAATGATGAATCGTTTATTCTTTCTCTTTTGCTCTCTTTTTTCCAGTGAATGACAGATGTCCTTTGAAAAATGTGCAAGCATTTATAATTCATCCTCTGAAAAACTTTACTTTGTACTTGGAGAGGAAGTTGAGAGCAGCTGTTGTAGCTAAAGCGTCTCAGCTCAGCTTGACTTTGAGCTCGTCCTCATCTTGAATCTGAGAAATGTTTTTACCCAAGTTGGTTTTGCACAAATCAAGCGAATAAACTAATATAAATGTGATAGTGACACGTTTCAAAGGTGTCCATTATATAAAAAAAACACACAAATAGTATGTTTTAAGTATAGATACAATAGTAATATAATAAATATCACACACACACACACACACACACACACCTTCTAAGCCACTTCTCGTTGGAGCTGCTGGAGCCTATCCCAGCGGTCATCTGGCAGAATGCAATGAAATTACATGCATATATAAAATATAATATCATTAAATATATTGCTATTTCTGCATTTCTGAAAATATTTTTTTAAATATACACATTTTAAATTATACTTTAGTATACTGGGAGGAATAAACACTTGAACAGATGTATTTTTCAACACAAAAATGTATTAAAATACAATTTCAATCCAAAATATTTAACTGTCATCAAATTAATTGTCTTATTTAGAAGTATATATTATAGCATGGACTTTTCTTAAAGCTTAGGTGCAATATAACTCAAACTAGCCCATCAAATATAGATATTAATACACCCAAGCATACATGTAAAATATGATTCAAACGTGGTAGAATTTAACTTCACTGCGTCACAAGTTGCTCTAATTTACAGAAAACAAAAGGCAGTTATAGGCAGAAAACATTTTAACATTAATTAAGTATGTATAAGTTGTGCTTAGTGGTTCTTAATAATATGTTTAAGCATATTCTTTAATATGTTTCACAAAGGCACCCGTGTTTGAGCAGTAGTGTATTTAGTCTAATAGTCTGAAATCTAATTTAAATGCACTTTTGTTTCAGTATGTCTGCAAATTACATACATAAAGCTACTTTAATGCAAATTAAGGTGTTTAACAGTAGCTTAATTGCAGGGGTAATCTAACACACTGAGTGAGCTGTAATTCTAGCATGTATTAAAGTGTATTTAAAATGTAAGCATTAAAAAAAAAGATGTGTTGTTCAAATGAAAAATATTTGAAAACTTAATTTTCTTCCAGGCTTTGATCATGGTGTGTTTATATAGGGACACTTTACATTCTCACTTTTTTGATTTTGTTTATGCACTTGTGAAGCAGCTTGAGCAGCATTTCTATGCATGAAACATGCTATTCATGTTCAATTATTAGTAGTATTCATATAATCAACTGCAGTGACTTTTGCGCCTCCTCCTTCAAACAGAAGAAGGATGTGCGGATGTTACGCTTCATACAGGAGGTGAACACGACCACTCGCAGCTGTGCGTTATGGGATTTGGAGGCAGACACGGACTACATTGTGCATGTGCAGTCTATCAGTGTGCATGGGACCAGTCCACCCAGCGAGCCGCTGCGCTTCAGGACGCCGAAAGAATCCGAGAGACAGGCCTCTAAGGGTAAAGGTACATGTTCTAGATATCACACATCAAACACAATTCTCATTGAAGGGTAAAGCCTTAATA
The DNA here is from genome assembly GCF_015220715.1 of Pygocentrus nattereri. Classification (NCBI taxonomy): domain Eukaryota; kingdom Metazoa; phylum Chordata; class Actinopteri; order Characiformes; family Serrasalmidae; genus Pygocentrus; species Pygocentrus nattereri. The sequence continues at coordinate 4,984,339 of NC_051215.1, forward strand.
CAACTCAAATACAGCAAAGCAGGACAAACTTACCAACAATGCCCTTCATTTCAGAAGAAACACTTAATTAGCAGGTGTCTACTTTTTGACGTACGCCAATCAGGCATATTATGACCACCTCCTTTTTTAATGCTTATTGTTCATTTTATCAGCTCCACTTACTGTATAGCTGCACTTTGTAGTTCTACAGTTACAGACTGTAGTCCATCTGCTTCTCTGATACTTTGTTACCCTGTTCTACCCTGTGGTCAGGACCCCCATGAACCCACATCAGTGTTACTGCAGTGCATCTATATAGTTAGTGTAGCTGATAAAATGGACAATGAGTGTAGAAACAAGGAGGTGGTCATAATGTTATGCCTGATCGGTGTATAATATACCATAAGCCCGAATTTAAGCCAGTTCTAATATTAGATCACATCTAATACGGTACAGTTTCCAGATCTGGAAAGACTTACAAACCTTACTGAAGTGCTGCTTTAGCGTTAAAGCTTTCTGGACGCTTATTGATGAAAACCCTTTGTTTGAAGCACAGCTGATTGAGTTGGTTAGCATGCTGTGACTGTCTTCTGCTCTTAATCACTCTCAGAATCAATATCTCTGATCTGATATTTGGTATTTGTTGGACACTTCATTCTGTCCATTGGCTAGCCCAGTGGATGGCTAATTGGGGATTCTGTAGGTTTCCTCCAAAAGCTATTGTCCTCTTGTCTCTACTTATCTGGAATCTTAAAAGGTTCTCTAAGAGATTCTTTAAAACCCACTGAAGCCATGCAGCATCTCCCAAAGCAGTTTTAAACTCTGATTCTGAGTCTCTCTGGAGCAGAATAGAATCAGAACCATTAGCCTACTGCGTTTGCACACAGAGGAATTAGACCTCCACAGTTAACCCATCCATGCAGTGAAACACCCACATACATGCACAATAGTGAGCACACACACTAGGGGGCAGTCAGCACATTTGGCCGGAGCAGGGAGCAGCCCTATCCACAGCACCCGGGGAGCAATTGGGGGTTAGGTGCCTTGCTCAAGGGCATTTCAGTCATGGACTGTGTCAGCTGTGGGAATTGAACTGGCAACCTTCCAGACACAAGGCTGGTTCCCTAACCTTCTCCCTAACTAGTTCCTTTATGATGGCAACATTAGGCCTTATAAAACAATAATTCATAGGGAAAAAGGTTTGATGCTCTGAAAACATGGTTCTATGAAGAACAATGTTCAGTTCAAAAGGTTTAAAAAACCTACACTCTCAAAAATAAAGGTACTGGGGCAGTACTACTCTTGTCACTGTGGTGGTACCCTCAGGGGTACATCCCAGTACCTTTAGTCAGGGAACATATTTGTACCAGAATCCATTGAAATTATATTTTCTATGTTGTACTGACTCCACACCCCGCCTCGTCTGCAGGCTTTTTATTTTAATGTTCTGATTTAAAACATTTGATTATGAAAAGGTACAAATATCTACTTTTCCACTAGGAAAGACTCATGTAAGGTACACCAATGGACCTTAAAACCACTGTTGTACCTTTGAGGGTACATTTACATTGTTTGTACCTTGATGAATGAATCATGTACCTGCGTAATATGTTTATTTCTAACAGTGTAGCCCTAATATAAAGGCCTAAAGAACCCTTTTATAAGAGTGTAAATAATACCTAAATACAAAATAGCAATATCCTTTTGATGTATAATAGAACCAATTTTTGTAAAAGTTCTTTGAAGAACCATAATACAAAAGGTCTACCCAGAACGAAACCAGTGAACTGTGCATAGAGCCGTTTATGCACTCAAATGTTTTCAGATATTTGAACATTGCCTTAAATAAAGAAACCTTGTGGAATCAAATAAGGTTTTAAAGGTGTAAAGAACTGCAACAATAATAGAAGCTTAATAGAATCATACACAATGGATTTTCCCTCAACAAGATTATAGAAATTAAACCAAACAATAACAATAATAATAAGAAGAACAACAACAGAAACTGACCTTTATGGATGGCAACTGAAGCAATATTAGAATTGAACACATAAAATGAGCCATTTTTGAATTGCAAAGGACTTTTTCTTTAACATGTCATGGTTCTTTATACAGCCACTGCCTTCAGAACCCTTGGAAAAGCTCCTTTTTAAAGAGTAATAAACTTTGAAAAACAGCACTTTCAGACTTCAGAGAAATCGTCATTGTTGGAATAACTTTAATTGTGTCAAAAATGTGAATAAAACTTTAGATCTCAAAAAATGAAAATTTCTACGTAAGTGAAAATGTGTTGGTTGCTATATTCACACAGTCATTTTCCCGAACAAAGGAGTTGGGGGCAGTCGTGGGCTGGAGGTTAGGGAATTGGCCATGTGACCAGAAGGTTGCCGGTTCAATCCCCAGAGCTGACAGCACATGACTGAGGTGTTCTTGAGCAAGACACCTAACCCCCAATTGTTCCCCAGGTGCTATGGATAGGGCTGCCCACCGCTCTGGGCAAGTATGCACACTGCCCCCTAGTGTGTGTGTCCTCACTAGTGTGTATGTGGGTGTTTCACTTCATGGATGGGTTAAATGCAGAGGTTGAATTTCCCTGTTTGTGGGATTAAAAAAGTATCACTTACTTACATGTACCCTCTTCATAAACTCATATTTGCCATTTATTTTGTCAGACGAAGTCACCATGGAAGAAGTGGGGCAGACCACTCAACTCAGGGCAGGGGAGCTCATCATTATTGTGGTGGTGCTAATCATGTGGGCAGGTAAGGGCTGCCACATTTCTACTCTGACCAAACCACTGTAGCAGTGTCAGTAAGTGAATTATCAAAGGAAAAATCTGGTTGATTGGACATAAGTAGGGAGGAATTAAATGGCCATGGGAAACGGGCGTGGGCTTGATTGCAGTTAAATAGGGCAGAGATATATGGACACATAAATAGGTTGGGTTAGGTTGGATTTTCACTGGATCCAGATCAAGTTTTAACTGAATGTACATGTAAATAGGGTTGGGGTAACTTGGCAGAGGTAGACATGACCAGGTTAACTGGACACAGTGGAGGTTGAATACAGGTAAATAGAATTAAGTAGACATGTGTCCTCTCATCAAGACTCACTCTTGAGAATTAATCTTATATTTTTTTATAAGCATGAATATTCTGTAAGACATCATCACGAGTTAAGGTCACTGTTAGTTGAATAATTGAATGAAATATGAATGAAAAGATTTTCTTCATACTGTAACAATATGCAACAATATTGATGTGTTTTGAGGAATACAGTTTTGTTTTTCTGATTAAATTTTTTTCTCATAGTTATATTTGTCTTTATTTCTCTGCCAGGCGTGATTGCCCTCTTCTGTCGTCAGTACGACATCATCAAAGACAACGAGCCCAACAACAACAAAGATAAAGCCAAGAATTCCTCAGAGTGTAGTACCCCTGAGCACCCGACTGGTGGGCTGTTGCGAAGCAAGGTATAATCACACCTCCTCTCCCCCCCCTCAAGAGCTCAGAGGACATCAGGCAGGTGAATCGTTCCAGCAAAATCTGTCAAATATCAAATCTCATTTTCATTGCGGTTCCATTGGGCCATTCCAAAGTAAAAGCTCAATTCAAAGTTGAGTAGAGTAGAAAAAAATGGTTTGACTAAATTCAACTGACAATATATGCAATCCATTTCATTGTGCAGTGCTTTAAGGTTTTTTTAGGTTTGTAGGTAATAATAAAATAATCCTCCTTCACAGTAAAATAAAGCTCTGCTCATCGTTCAACACAGTTTAACAATAAATGATCTTAAACACTGGAGTTAATGTAGAACTGCTGATTAACCCTTTTACCACCTCACAGGCTGCTGGTCACATAGCAGCACAGATAACAATCTCGTTTAGCTAGTAGCTAAAGAAATGAGAAAGAGAAAGATGAGCATGGATAATTTGGAGATAAACAGACTTAGTTGCACTTACAAACACTCAGCTGGCTTCCTGATACGTTTATTCTGCATTGAGAAGCTGCCAAACACTTGAAGCTGGGGTCTTCTCGTTCACCAAGTTCTTGTTTTACAAGACACTTTTCCACTTTTGAGGAAAAGTTTCCTGCTGGAGATGCGAGAAAAGCATCTGTAAAAAGTAAGAAAAGTAAGTCTGTGTTTTGATTTATCTTAAATTAGTTAGCTTAAATCAACACATCAGCACATACTGAGACATATTTACTGCCAAGATGGTAAAATGGGCAGACAATATTGTGGCTCCCAAAGTGGTTTTATGTTTGCTCAAATAAACAAAATAGCACTTCTTAACATTTGGGTGACCAACTCCTGCACTAGGTATTAGGGCCTGACTTCTACATCATTTGGGTGATGAATTTTAGGGATGTTAGGGATTGACTGCCATTACATCATACATTTTGTCAAAGCTGTGAGGTTGAGGGATGAAATGTTGTATGACAGAATGAGTGAATAACACATTATACACAAACACAAACATAAATAGCATTGAATTTGAGTTGTACGCAGGAATGCCCCTTTAAATTTTTGACCACATAAAAATAATGTCCATTGATTTTTGGTTATCAGAAATTGTATCTCAGAATCTGTGAGAGTATCAGCTGGGCTCTAATTGACATTCATTTAAACATCACCGCAAGTCTCATTTTGCGATTCTTATGGGTTCATTATGTTGAAGGACATTTTGCTGGAAGTTATGAAGGGTATAAAATGGTCATTGCCAGACTCGATCTCATTTATTGCTGCATTTAAGGCTACTAAGATTCCCATTAAGCACAAATACATTCTCCATAATGTAATTCATTCCTTTTGTAATCTGCCTATTCTTTTTCTAGGCTTAAACATGTATGTCTTATATTCTCTTTTTGTATTTTTTTTAATAGCAGTTCCCCAAAAACAACACCAATGCCAAGCGGTCGCCATCCGTAACCATCATTGAAGTGTGACGGGACGCATTTCTTCAATAAAGGACAAAGCTTCTGACACAATGGCACAGCTGGTTCGTTACAGCGAGCCAGGTATTGGAGCGATTGGCTCCAGCAAGCCTGTGAAGAGGGCCAGGACAACTGCAGGCCTGGCCTCAGTGAAAGGCCACAGAGCGCCTCCCTGAGCCTCCAGGGGTTTCAGAGATAAAGCCAAGCGCCATGGCTGGCCAGCAGAGATGTGATTAACTCAGCCGGAGAGCCACAGAATGAAAAGCAGGGCAGAACGATGGGCTTTTCTCAGCTCCTTATCAATAAACAGCCAGCTGCTTTCAGCATCATTATACGGGCACGGCTGAGGAGATGCTGAAACCCATAAGCCACCATCTTTTCCTCTCTTTTCTTTTTCTCCTACCCCTCCATTTTACTCTGATTTGATTCGCTTTGTCCTGTTTAGATCCCAGTTTTCCTAACTTCTTTTCATTTTTGACAGTAAGGCTATTTTAGTGGATGCAGGTTCTTTTGCGTCGACTGACCTCTCTATAAATATTTTCTGTAAGCGGTTTAAGTGGAAGTGTTTATGCGTCATTAAGCCCATCATTCATCCAGGAGTCGATTCTGAGCTCCAGCTTTCAAATCATAAACCTGTTTCATTGATGAGTGCTGACCATTTAACAGGTCAGTTGAGTTGTGATTTATGAAAATGTGTTAGTTATACGCTCAAAAAAGAAATCATATAAACTTGATTGTAACAGACATTTGCATTCTATCAAAGTGACTACACACAGTACAGTGTAAGTCAAAGACCAGGCTTCGTTTATTTAATCTCCAGTCAAACCATCACGAAGTTATTAGTGTTCTAGGATATATTTCTCTTGGGATTAGATATATGATAGTCTACTTGGAAATAAAGCAATTCAAAGGAAAATATGTGGGAAAAAGTTAAATTCTTAACAGATGTGGATAAATAAATGTTAAAAAAAATGTAATTAAGGTTAGTAATTACAGTACTTCACTGTAAATTGACATAAGATAAAAACGGACTTTCAATGAATACGTTGAAAGAACTTACGCAATTACAAATTACGAAAAAAGATAAACCAAAAATAATAAATAAATGAAGATCTGAATAAGAAAACTTAAAAATTTTAATTGAAACATGTAAACCTTTTCAAATGCCACATTCCATAATGCTGTGTGCTGCAGCTCAATGTAAACCTCATAGCAATTTGCTGCTTTAATACAGAAAATCTCTTAAGATTCACTTTAGAGCTGCTGTCACAATTAAATTATGAGTGAGGCATTTTTCTGTAAAAAAAGTGAAATATTGTGAAGTCCTTGCGATAATTAACAATAGTTGTAAAGGCAAAATACTCACATACAAAATACTGAGCACTGGCAGAATGGGATATTTTTTAAATACTGAGGCTTCTGTGCCGTTTCTATTAAATAAAAATCATGTTTTCTGCTTTTTTCCCCCCTCACATTGAACTTATGCTTTAATAAATCAGGATGGTCTCTGACATTTGCACAGTACGGTATGGACAAGTGTCAATATCTTTAATGTTGGCCTACGTTCAGCCCACCATGGTCCGCCTTTTCAACGTGTTAGTAGAAAAGGAATACCTTCTCTGTAGGCACTCCTTTCTTGTAATTTCATAATCTTTTGTGCAGTAGTGTAATATTAGTAACATTGCTGGGTTTATATAAACTGAAATGCATTTCTTTACATTATACACATTTTCAATGTAGTTCCTACCTGTCCCAATTTACACTAAGTGTGTGTAATAAGTGTGTAGTTACACGTGACCAACATATCGTTGCTGTCGGAAGAAAACCTCGTATCTCCATTTCGTATCCCCGTTTTTCCAGTTTTTGACATAATTTGAAAAAACCCAGAGTCCTATATGTTGTGTGTGAATTCCATGATGAATGGACCAAAGGAAATGGCCTAAAACTACTCGGAAAAAAGTCTGGTCCCATTGACTTCCAATAAAAGCAGCGTATGTTTTTACCTTCTCCTGTAAAGCTACAATTTAGGAGATATGAGGTTTTGATCTGACAACAGTGATATGCAACAACACTGTAACTACTCATGTTAAAGTGAATGTTATGCTGGATTACAGAAGTGCAGCCTGTGTAATTAAGCACATTAATCAACTTAATGAACTTTCCTGTAGTGCTAACTGATGTTACACTTCAAAATAAGCGGACAGGTCCTGTGTAGTTGATATGTAGCTACTGTGTAATAATGCAGTGGTAATATAGACGTTGCTTTGGGTTTAATGCAACACATTTAATTAACGTCATAAAGTTAGATGTTATATATGAATATAAGGGGGCGTCTGCTGTTCTGTCACATTCCAGAATGGTTTAAAGCTGAAACTGGTTATAGTGTCACAGCAGTAGCAACATAAAGTTAGGTAGGTAGGTAAATGTCAGGAAAGCTGGCAGATACAGTGTAAGTAACGTCTTAATGTAACTTATTACATGGAAAAAAAACTGCTGTTTCAGTCTTATTACAAAAGTAATTACATTAATGTTATTACTCTTGTGTAATTACATGATAAAGAGTAGGCTGTTACAACTATTAAGATACAATTGTGTACTTACGAGGCAACACTGAAGATGATACGCATGCGTAATTACATAAGGTGTACTTCTGTACTCCATCTGTAACAGTGACTAAATCATTAGTAGTTACTTTGTTGTTGCATATGTTGTTCCTATGTAACTACACAGTCATTAGAGACACTTAGTATAACGTGAGACTGTTCTCCCATTGAAAACATTTGAAGATTTTTAAGGCAACTGCCCTGAAAACTCACGTTTGCTGCAAACTGCTTGACTCCACAGCCTGAGAAGTTCCCTCGACTCTACGCATTGTTTCAAACCCTTGTTCACTCTCAGGGACAGAGGCGTCTGTCCAGAGAATCGGCGGCTGATTTTGGAACAGTTAAAGTGAGATTTCATGGCACGAAAGAGGAAGATCAAGGAATGGTGCTGAATAATATTAGAGTCTCACTATTTTAGTCTAGCAACATGGGAATACTTGTTTTCCTTCTGCTTATGTAATCCAAGTTCATGCATATAGATAAGTACGTCATATACATAACGTCTGCAGTGTGTTCTTTCCTTTGGATTGAGACTCATAATTAGTTCCTCTTACGACAACTTTGATTCTCATTGCTAGACACGAGATCGATATCTTTCTTGAAACTGGACTGATTGCCACAACTTCATACTTTCGTGTCCTTTGACGAAACCCTTTCTTAGTAAGTGAGGAGCAACCTGCCAATAAAAGACGAGTGGACTCACGGTCAGGAGGCTGACGCTGGTCAATAATGAGCTGAAGGAGCTGCTGTCTTATCAGTAATTAAGGACCCCTGAAGAAAGACATCCCTTATAAGTCAGTCAGCGCTAAAGGACATGCCTCTAAAGGGCGTCCCTTCTCGTACATCTCACGGATGCCGATATCTCCTTCAGGGAGGACCTCTTCTCCAAACAAGGGCTGAAAACACTTCACATCAGCAATAACCCAGCACCAAGGGAGCCAAGACTGGATTTCCATCAAAACAGTGGAGGTGGTGTTCAGGGTGGGAGGGGGGCTAAATGTAAATTCTGGAATTTTGAAGACGAAACATCACTTTTTACAATCTATTGTACATTTTCAATTTCGTATGCTATGAAACGTAGTCTGTTATCATAAGACTGTAATGCTACATACATAATCTTCAGTCCATTAGCCCTTAGAAGTCAAGACTTACTGTCGTTTTGTTATATTCAAATATGACACATTTATGAATAATTAGTTCATTCATTTCTTATGTATTTCATGTTACTTGTGTTCAGTTTACATTCTCCACACATCTGAGTTTGTGGTCCAAAAACAATGTCTGTATTTCGGACACTGCGCTATAGCCCTCTATAAAATTACTACAGATGGTCAACAGTGTGATGGAGCTGTTGTTTGCTGGCAGAGGTTTTAATTGCTGTGTTTAAATGCTGTGCTGACCATCAAATACACAGGACATTACAGTAGGTTATTTTTGGCAAGCTTTCACTGAAGAACATCAAAACACTTTAGTCCCTTTTTCTTCACAATGCATGTTGGGGATGTTTGAATTCCCCTGACTTGTGTTTTCTGGGGGGTGATATCACACGCCGTGGAGCTGAATTAGAGATTAATGTAAGGTTATGACCAGGTCAGCGGCATGTCCAGATGAGATTTTAATGGGAGGCTCAGTTAGAACCAGAATCTGAACATGTGGAGGTCATAAAAATGGTTTATTGTTCTGCTATGTTTACTGTATTTAAATGCAATTTATGCAGAACATTATTAATATGAATCACGTGGAGTGATGTGTGATAAATAATATTTTGATAATATTTTCAGTTTCAGTGGTCCTGGCTACATTGACAAAGCTTGAAAAGTCTTCAGAACAAAAACAGATTTACACATCACTGTTGTCAGAACAAAACCTTGTACCTCCAAAATAACTTTCAGGAGAAGGAAAAAACCTAAACTTTTAATGTAAGTCAATGGAACCAGAATTTTTTCCAAGACATTTTGGGCACTTTGTTTTGGTCCATTGATCATGAAATCTGCACACAATGTAAAGGGTGACATGCATTTTCAAATAATGTTAAAAAAGTATAAATGGGAATAGAAGGTTTTGTTTTGATAAATTAAATAAGGAGCAAAGGGGGCAGTCATGGGCTGGAGGTTTGGGAGCTGGCCCTGTGACTGGAAGGTTGCCGGTTCGATCCCCAGTCCCGACAGTCCATGACTGAGGTGTCCTTGAGCAAGACACCTAACCCCCAATCGCTCCACGGGCGCTGTGGATAGGGCTGCCCCCCGCTCCAGGCAAGTGTGCTCACTGCCCCCTAGTGTGTGTGTATTCACTAGTGTGTATGTGGTGTTTCACTTAAATGCAGAGGTGGAATTTCCCCGTTTGTGGGATTAAAAAATTATTATTCAATACTATCTTAATGTCTTTAGTGAAGTAATAGAATCACTTTTTCAGATCCTTTTAAAAAGCTAAAAAGTACCAGATGATGTCCAGCTCTCCAGGACTATTAAAAAGTGAATCTAACAGATATTCAGTTGAATGTAAATGAAAGGTAACAACAAAGCATCTAGAGTGCACTATCCAAAACGTTTTACCCAGTAATCTAAGGGTGATTTTTCTGTCCACAAAGCTGTTCACACAACCTTTCCATCAAACTCAAATGATTCAAATGATTAGTGATTCTAATCGTGACTTCTAAGGGTTAATGATGCTTTCTGCTTAAGATGCTTAGAATGGCAGAACCACAAGCAACGACGCTGTTATCGCAAAACAAAGCCAAAAATCCTCATTCTCCACTTATGTCCACTCAAAATCAAGTCACATTCGAAAGACTGTCCATTTCCTTTAGACGACAGGCTATTGCTTGCTGTAGTGTTTGCCTTTTTAAGACATGGGCAGATGTAGCAATATGGGTTGCATTGTTGGTCCATTGATTTCCTTGTAACGATGCAATTTTCCATTTTGTTCTTCTGAATATACACGCAGATATTTGGTGGATTGAAACGGCCACATTTGCTCTTGCTATTAGCATGCAAGCTTCCCCATGAGACTGTTCTAGTGTGGCAGTAACCCACTGGAGTGAATGATCCGCAGATTGGAAAATCCATACGGCGTTCCATTAAACCACCACTCAGCATGTGTGAGTTTCGTGAAGAACAGTTGTACTTGTACAGTAATGGTGGTTTTAAAGAGCTGTACTGGAAACACCAACTTTATTCTTTTTAGCTTAGAAGTTTCAAAGCTGCCTTAATAAAGCAAAGCTTCGATTTTCTGCACATAAATATAATTGTAAGGAATTCCTTTTTACTCTTGGACTCTGAAAATGTATGTGTATTTACTCTGAATATGTACCAGCATGGGTAATGGAAATGGTATGTGGTTTGTATATGACCCATATGGAGATGATAAAGCTAATGTTCATACATACTTCTGCTTCTAAATATCTTTCTTTGTTGCATTTGCAGCTAAAACATTGAAGTGAAATAAGATCAAATGTAACTGAGGGGCTGCAGAGTTAATATTAATGATCTGGGAATTCCTTCCATGCTGACATTTTCAAATATTGCCCTGTTGCCGTTTTAACAGCAGCCATAAAAGATGATTTGTTTTTCCAACAGAGATAGAATATGTTAATGTTAAACTGGATTTTCATCATGATAGGTGAGCAAGCAAGTCAACGTGTGTGAGTTTTCTGTTGTGTTTAAATGTTATTCTATGGTTCCAGTTGCAGGAGATTTTTTATATGTGTTCAGAGAGCTGTGGTTATCTTACAAATCATTAATAAGCAGTTATAACGCCTTAATGAAAAGGGCAACAATACCATGTTTCATGTCAAATACTGATCCCACATTCATGGGATTCATGTTCAAACTCAGATCTAGCTGGTTACTGATATTACTTTGTGTCCTCCATCAGTTATAAAATTTATCAGACATAGCAGCTCATTGCTAAACTTTTCAATTGATGATTTATAACATTATTATTGATTTTAAAGTGCTAACTATTAAAATGATTTTAAAAAGTGTCATAAACCAATTATAAACCATTTATTAACCTGTTATAAGGGTAGTCTTGTTGTAAAATGGTTTAAAAATCTGTATGTAAAAATATTCTATATATATATATATATATATATATGTGTGTGTGTGTGTGTAAATGTATATTTACACATTATTACATATTATTACATATTATATTATAACATAACTCCATGCTCTGAGCTCCAACAGATGTGAATTATAGTTTTGAATGGATAAAAAATAATTTCTGAAGGAAACTGGTGCAGAAATGTCTATTTGCAATATAGTCACTCCACCCACCAAGATGCTTCATCAAAGGTTCTACAGTAAAGGCAATGGTAATGCCATGAGTTCTATACAGAACCCTCTGCATGCTTAAGCAGTTCTTTGCATGGTGGAATGGCTCTTCAGATTGCAGGAGAACATGTTAGTTGTATACAACGTTCTGCTATCATTACAATATCAAGCTTGTAACAATAGAAGAACACGTTTCGGTTTTTGATAGAACCAAAAGATTCTATATAGAATATATTCTCCATCAATCTGAAGAACCATTTCACCATCCAAAGAGCCAAGTGAGCATGAAATGGTTCTAAATAGAGCTCATGAACAATGGCCTTTACTAAAGAGCCCTTGAGGAACCGTCTTTTTAATTGAGCACGTTTAGGTTCTAGAACTTGACCAGATTCTAGTGATCTGAGACTGTTCGGCTGTTTTGTTCAGCATGTCAGCGACCTATTAAGGTCCTAAGCCAATCAGTGATTTGTGGAGAATCAGTAGCATTTAAAAAGCTATTCTGAAGCTGTCTGAGAGCTGAGAGATGTAATGGGCCAGTTACTGCACCAATGTGAGTAAACTTTCTTTCCCTAAAGTTCAAGATGTTCACCAGGTAAGTGTGAGGCACAAAGTCCAAAGGGGGGCTGGGGGGGTTACCATGATGGTAAGTTCCAAAGCAGACTTACATACAAAGAAGTTTCAAAGCCAGCATTAAGGATCTTCTACAGTATGTATCTGTTCATTACCAGTGAAAGAAACTGAATCTGGGCTGCAAAAGAAAGTAGTGCTGTGCGTTGTGGTTTTACTGAGTCTTTTCTTTTTACGTCAGAATACCGTCTTCATATTTTCACACCGTACTTTCGTCATTTTGCATGGTATAATTTGCCTTCATCATTTTACACCATGTCAGTCACCTTTTACTTCTCGTTTACTTTCCTGCTTAACCTCCCAAATGGCCAGGACCTCCCAGTGGGCCCAAAGTTTTATTGTAAGCTTCTGCAACCTAAGAATAGCTCAGTTAGTTTGTACTGAAGTGCCTGTAGTTATCAAATAATAAGCCTTCGCTTGCAGTAAGCCTGGGATTTTAAGGGCTTAAACACGTAACATTGCAGGGAAATGTAGAGAGTTTGGACTTGCTGATTTATTGCTTCAAAATATGAGATACTGTGTAATTTATTAATTGAATAGCTGGAAGGCTATTTCAGTGGAATTTGATTAAACTGTCTTTTTACTTGCCATCATTTTAACCAACATAAACACACAGCACTTTCCACACCAGGTCTGGAAATATCTTGGAACTTCATCATCATATTACCAAAAATTATTATATTGTACAGGGGACATTCTGGGCAACAGTGCTGTGGAGATCAATGTTTACGCTTGTCTTACACACTTAATTCAGTTCATGAAGGCCTTGCTGATAAGCTGATGAGCTGTATCAGGTATGTTTAACGAGGCAGTGTGCAAGTCTGCAGTGTTTTGACCCGCAAGGACTGGAGCCTGACACGTATGCTATTGTTTTTCAAACCAGGACTTTTCAGATGACTGCAAGAGCTCAGATCAGATTTGTGTGTCCAAACATTACTAGCCAATCTGCATGGGCTGTCATGGTAACAAGGTAGGCATTAGTAACTATGCAGCAATGCTGGTGATGCAGATTTGTAATGCAGGTGAAGGTGCATCATCTCACCCTCCAAACTTTTCAGAACTCTCTGGCATAACCATCGATCTTCGGTGCTCTTCTTGAATCCCAGCGCTTTAATCACTCTGGACTTGATATTGTCGTAGTTTTTTGCATTAAGAGTGACTCAAAAAACACGTCCAGCATCCAGACAAATCTGATTGAATTGATTGAAATCACATTTCAAACCCCCTCCAAATGTAGCTTGGCTCCGATTTGCAAAAATCAGATTTCATTAGTTTTTTGTTTGTTTGTTTGTTTTATATTCAGACTATCAAAAATCAATCTAGGTGCAAGCTGGATGCACTAACATTCAGAGTTGGGCTGGCAAGACCTTAGTACTCCACACCTACCTGGTTAATACCTACAGCTTCAAGGTTATATAGTTATTATATAAGTTATTATAAACTATAATACCCATAACTGATCTCAACTGCAAAAAAAAGTGATATAAAAAGTGATATTTTATAAATAAAATAATAATTAAATTGTTCCACATAAACAGCAACCTCAACAACAAAGTCAGCAACTGGCCTTTTGTATATAAAGGAAAATGTGTTGAGAGTATGGTGCATGGTAATGAACCACACGCTTCAGCAGCAGGAGAAGGGCATTAGTTTGAAAGCGCTACAGTATTCCTTTAACCCTTTTTTGAACAATGTTGCCTCAGGGCAACAAACTCCTTTTCCTCACATTACAAGAACCTTATACATATTTAAACTCAAGGATAGGGTTAACAATAAAGGGAAGAGTTTGAGTAGGTCAATAAGAAGCATGTGTTTGGTCAGACTCTCTCGTCAAATCTCTTTGTAAGCATTGAGTATTCAACACTGTGCGACAGTGGGATGGATTTAGCCAGTGACAAGGCAGGTCTCACATAAAAGTGAATAGATTTTTGTTTTTTTAATGCTCCCATAATGCAGTAGAGGGTTAACCCAGCTGGGGAACTCCTTTAACCCAGCTAGACAACTCCTTTAACCCAGCTGGAGAACTCCTTTAACCCAACTAGAGAACTCCTTTATCCCAAGTAGAGAACTCCTTTATCCCAAGTAGAGAACTCCTTCAACCCAGCTAGACAACTCCTTTAACCCAGCTAGACAACTCCTTTAACCCAGCTGGAGAACTCCTTTAACCCAACTAGAGAACTCCTTTATCCCAAGTAGAGAACTCCTTTATCCCAAGTAGAGAACTCCTTCAACCCAGCTAGACAACTCCTTTAACCCAGCTAGACAACTCCTTTAACCCAGCTGGAGAACTCCTTTAACCCAGCTAGACAACTCCTTTAACCCAGCTAGACAACTCCTTTAACCCAGCTAGACAACTCCTTTAACCCAGCTAGACAACTCCTTTAACCCAGCTGGAGAACTCCTTTAACCCAACTAGAGAACTCCTTTATCCCAAGTAGAGAACTCCTTTATCCCAAGTAGAGAACTCCTTCAACCCAGCTAGACAACTCCTTTAACCCAGCTAGACAACTCCTTTAACCCAGCTGGAGAACTCCTTTAACCCAGCTGGAGAACTCCTTTAACCCAGCTGGAGAACTCCTTCAACCCAGCTGGAGAACTCCTTTAACCCAGCTAGACAACTCCTTTAACCCAACTAGAGAACTCCTTTATCCCAAGTAGAGAACTCCTTCAACCCAGCTGGAGAACTCCTTTATCCCAACTAGAGAACTCCTTTAGCCCGACTGCTCTGAAGTTTGAAATCAACCTCCCTCGGCACTCTTTTCATCTGTCTGAAGAACAATCGATAGACATGCCTCCACTTTCTGCAGCATAATGAAGACCACTTTGCAAAGTCCAGGATTTTGGAACTCAGCCATGGCTGCAGGTTTTTTTTTTTGTCATTAAATCTTTCAAGGGCATCTGCTTGGCCGTTTTGCTCTCGCGGACACGTCTGGCCCTGCAGATTTAAGCTGCTTACGTGGTGTTTTCAGTTCAGCTGTGAATTCCAGGGCAATCCAACTTTCCGGCTGCTCGGCGCTGTTAAAGTGAACCACTTTACGCAACCATATGTGTCCTATTTGTGGAAAATCTGCTTTGCATTGAAATCACGTCTGAGTGAGGTTTTGTATTCAAGTGATGCATGAAATGTCAATGTAAATACAGAATTTTATAAAAAAAACGGAATGTATGCTGTTCGTGTGTGTTGATAAAAGTTATAAATTAGTTTTAAAAAGTTCAATAATTATTCTTTAATTTAAGGAACACATATTGGGAGATTATTCTTTATTCTTTATTCTTATTATACTTCTTTTGTTCAGTTAAGCTCAAATCAGATTCTTTTAAATGTTTAATTCACTATACATTAAACTTTAGTCATTATGATTGGTAGTAGTGCATTACTAGAGGTCTCTTTTATAAAATTCATTAATAATTGCATTTTTAGTTGTGTAACGGTGGGGAGCGATGTTGAGGCGGACACGTGTGTGGAGACAAGCGAGATTTATGGGCGAATCCAAATTCAGGGTGAAGACAGTCCAGGTTCAAGTGACCAATATGTAGAGCAGGAGGGACAGACATAAATAAATGAACAGGTACACAAACAACAAATAATCAGACCATCTAACATCCAACATATCAAACAAAGACCAGCGAAAACACAGGGCTTAAATACAACAGGGCTAACGATTGTTCACAAGCCACAGGTGGAAAACAGGTGGAACAAATCAGGGGCGGAGTCAAGAAAACAAAGGGGCCAGACTGGGAGGAACCAAACAAAGAAGCACATGGACACGTAAACAGACACACATGCCAGACCAAAACAAAAAGCACATGGAGGAGTGGGAGGAGCCAATTGTGACAGGTTGTTATAATGTACAATAAAGATCTTGTTTATATAAGATCTTGTTTTACACATTACTGAGCATAAATTCATTCTCTAAATTCAAAATATTGGTGTATAACTGACCATCTTTCATCCGTACTCTATAGGTTGCAGGCAGTGTATTATATTTTACCTTATCATAACTTCACTTTGGGCGGCACGGTGGCATGGTGGGTAGCGCTGTCGCCTCACAGCGAGGTGGGCCTGGGTTCGATTCCCCGGCCGGGTGACCAGGGTCCTCTCTGTGTGGAGTTTGCATGTTCTCCCCGTGTCTGCGTGGGTTTCCTCCGGGTTCTCCGGTTTCCTCCCACAGTCCAAAGACATGCAGTCAGGCCAATTGGACATGCTAAATTGCCCCTGGGTGTGAGTGACTGTCTGTCTGCCCTGTGATGGACTGGCGACCTGTCCAGGGTGTATCGTGCCTTTCGCCCGAAGACTGCTGGGATAGGCTCCAGCACCCCCCCGCGACCCTGACGGAGAAGCGGCTTGGAAAATGGATGGATGGATGGATGGATAACTTCACTTTAACTTGTTTTAGCACTTTTTGGCCTCTAATTAGTGGTGACTAAAATTATTTTGAAGTTTTAGTCTCATTCAATTCTGACTAGCTCTATATAACCTTCAGATGTCGCACCATCTAGAAATTACAGCAATGGTGCCATTTATACACAAAATAGATGAACATGCTGGATTTATGTGATGAAATCACACTCAATAATTTGCGGAAGGTCTTTGCTGTGCATTATAAAACCAGCAGCGTTGGTCCTGAAATCTGACTGGCTGAGCCGCGTTCGAAGCCGTTGTAAAATCCACGATGTACCTTAGCTGTGACCACCTCACTGATGAAGTAAGAACCTTAAACTGAGGGTCTGAAAACTTATTTTCTTATCTAGAACTAGGCTGGTCAGCTAGCTCACAGGCAAAAAGATAGCAAACATAGTAAACAACACCAACATTAATATCACAGGCATGAACTAAAGTACTCACGAAATGATTCACTAAAAAATGGCAATATAAAAAATGGATTACATGCTTCAAATGTCCGTGTTTCAGTCAGACATAGCATCAAACCCAGGCTGAATCCCAAACAGCTCCATGCTCCTTAGCTAAATCCTGTGCTGTGTAACATAAAGTTTAGAAATTCTAGCTTCTGCTGTCTAATAGTGGCTGCCTGTCGAGTATGAACTCTGATGAATCCCAACTGACCATTTTTAGTGATACTTTGCATTGTTGGGCTGCAGGATCCAGTATTTAAACTCCTATGTAGTGCTCTATGTAGGGAGCAGGAGAAAAAAAAAGTGACATCATCAGACTGGCAGAAGACTTGCGGTGGTTATTTGGTGACCAAAAACTACTTAGAAACTCAAAGTATTTGCATTAAGTGGTGTCAACAGTGCTGTCTTAACATATGTTCACTTTTACATGAAAACAAGTTTTAATAATGATTAAATGTCTGCAGTTTACAGTGATTGGCGACCAAACGTTCTTGTCCTCATTCAATGGTCAGTGTATGCTTAGCAATGATACCGTACTCTAAAGGCACTACATTTCTTGGCAGAATACTTGTTTATGTTGGTTATTATTAATAACAACTTAAATAATCATCTAAAACATGCAATTTAATATATTTTATGTTGGCTGCTGTTTTATAAAAGCAGTAAGCTGCTCGAGGCAGTGGGTCACTGTGATTTTATCACGGGGAAGGGAGTTTTAGGCACTCCGCCTCACATCATGCCAAAGAACACACTTCCCTGAGATAAAGTCACAGTCACCCACTGCCTCAAGCGGCTTATTGCTTTATTATTACAACTAATATATCATTATCCCCCGTATTCCCATGGTTTTCTTCATGGTTTATTACAGCAAGAGCAAAATTGTATAGTATGCTTATTGATAACACTGTTGATTTTCTAAGTGACAATAAGTGACACATTTTAGTGCACAATTGCTGTGACATACTGGGAGAATGCGCAGTGGGTGGCACTGTCAGCTCACAAAAAGGATTTGATTCCCCTGCCCGGGTAACCAGGGTCCTTTCTGTGTGGGGCTTGCATGTTCTCCTTGTATCTGCATGGGTTTCCTCCGGGTTTTCCGGTTTCCTCTCACAGTACAAAGACATGCAGGCCATTTGGACATGCTAAATTTCCTCTAGGTGTGTGTGTGTGTGTGAGAATGTATATGTCTGTCTGTCTGCCCTGAGATGGACTGGTAACCTGACCAGAGTGCATCCTGCCTTCCACCCAGTGACTACTGGGATAGGCTGTGATCCAGAAGGATAAGTGGCTTAGAAGATGTGTGTGTGTGTGTGTGTGTGTGCATTAAATTCAGCATATAAATAGAAACTGCATTAAATTTTGCAGATTAACTTGACCAGGTGTCTTCAAACTTCTGCATGAAAATGTCATTTGAAAACTAAAGTTTGGGACCATTTAACATTAAATGTATATGGACCTGATCACTTTAAGGGGTTTTAATAGGGAATGTATTTGCCAGGGGTGTCCAGTCAAATCAGTCAAAACAAGCAAGGAGCACATCTGACTGTACACACACACACACACACACACACACACACACACACACACATATATATATATATATATATATATATATATATAAAAACTTGGTTGCAGGTCATCTAGAAAGCAAAATGTCCCCAACAGTATAAAACTAACCTCAACTAACTAAAGAAATCTTTCAATAGCATTTCCGCTTCTGATAACAATGCACATAAAAGAAGGCATGCCAAGAGCCAGGTTTATGAAATTCAGCTTTTATCCACATGAAAACATCATAAATATTGTAAGACATGTTTTTGATGACCTAAGCATCAAAATGCATTTGAAGTTCAATACCTTCAACTTTTCCCTCTTTTCCTATATGCAATTATTCTGTTTTCTATAGCTGATGCTACATTATTTTATACATTTTATCCAAATGCAACATATAAAAATCTTTGTTGATAGCAATCAGAACTGATTCCTGTTCTGCACTGAACTCACAGTGACATAGTCTTTCAGTGATGTCATGGATTTGTCCTTGACTTCACCTGCTTACTACCCACTTCATTCATCATTATCAATTCATAATTATGTATTATATTAACTAAGAGCAGATGTTGATGTTTTCACTTGATGGAACACGTCCTCAGAGTCTGTTCACAGCTCTCAGACAGCGAGCCTCACACTCCTCTTGCGTGTCGAACCTGTTTCCGTTGCCCTCGCATCCTCCGTACCAGAAGCGAGTGCACTCTCGCTTGGACACATCGAAACGCCATTTCAAAGAAAAGTTATAGCATTTCCCCATATCATGAGTAAGCTGGCAAACATCTGTGCAGAGACAGAAGAAAATAATATACTGAATGGAGTACTTTCATTTTTTTTTCATCTTCAAAATGAGAACTTTACAACAGAAGGAAAAAACCTACTTTACTTTTAATGTAAGTCAATGGAACCAGATTTTTTTCCAAGTTATTTTGGGCCATTTCTTTTAGTCCGTTCATCATGAAATTTACACACAATGTAAAGGACAACAGGCACTTTCAATTATGTCAAAAACTGAAAAATGATAAAAACGGAGATATGAGGTTTTGTTCTGACAGCAGTGATTTACATTAAATACAAACCCAAATTCTGGAAAAGATGGGACATTGTGTAAAATGCAATAAAAACAAAAATCTGTCATTTGTTACTTCCTTGAACCTTTATTTAACTGACAATAGTACAAAAAATCCCAACATCCCAACCTTTTCTACGAGTGTTACAGGCATCAAAGTCTGAATTTCTTACATTTACAAAATACAATCAAGTTGGTCAGCCAAAACATTAAAAGGCACTTTTTTGTACTTTGGTCAGTTAAATATTCAACAGAATTAAGAAATTACAGATTCTTTTTTTATTGCATTTTGCGAAATGTCTAAGCTGTTCAGGAAATTTTGTATGATCACATTTGAACATGTTTTCCAAGGATGGTTTTGGTTTGATTCATTTTGATCAGGGAAACCAAACTAAGAACAAAACAATTTTGGCTGCTCCAATAATATTCAACACTAAGCTTTAAGTTGAAATATTTACTGGATGGTTCACTAGAAAACTGTGCTTCTCTTAACTTCTGACATTGCTGTAGCTCATCACTCACTTAGACACTTTTCCAAATGCATTAAACTTTCTTTTCAGACCACAAAGAAGCCCTTTTGACCACTTCAGCAATGGACTCATTGTGCTTTATGGCCAAATGATGACTTGGGGGTGCCTGCTTTTACTGCTTATAGCAAGAAACAGCCATCTGTGTGTGTGTGTGTGTGTGTGTGTGTGTGTGTGTGTGTGTGTGTGTGTGTGTGTGTGTGTGTGTGTGTGTGTGTGTGTGTGTTTATATTACCGTCTTGTGTTGGAGGATCATCCTTGAGAAGGCTTTCCAATTCTGTAGGGGTAAAAGATGAAATAATGTATCAAACATATAATTTATATTAAGTTTTGTAAGGTCACTCTGAAAAAATCATACGTCATATGGTTAAAAAGTCATTAGATTACGTTCAAGGCAACTAAATTATTTGATTGCAATAAGGCAAAGCAAAATGACCATTTAAATGGCCAAAATCAATGTTCATCAGTCCACATCAGGCCAGTGCAGGGCAGGGGCTTGAGGGGGCAAAAGAGCGACATGAACATGAATTAAAGGGCTAACATAGAACTAGGAAAGTGCATTTCCTGAAAAAAACGCAGAGTGATAACATAGCTTGCTAAGTGGTTACTAGGGTGTTGCCAGACAGTTATGATGGTCAGTGGCTACAAAAATGTTGATAAGTGATCACTATGATATGCCAGGGTGCAGCTAGGTGGTTGCTATGGAACCCCACATGGTTAATTGGGTGTTGACTTGTATAAAGTTAATTCCTATGTGAAAATAAATAATTTATTCCATTTAGCAATGATTTTATAAGAGCTCTACATGTCCTTAAAAGCTGCACCATTCCCAATCAGAGCAAACATTCCGGCATTGGAACTGTGGGAGTTATCATACAAAAATCTGGCGGAAAAATAAGAAGACCAAGGGATGAAAAGGTGTTACATAGAGGAGTACGGGTCAGTTTGGCTGCTCTGAGGGCATACATGCAATTCTGCTGGCTAAAGGAAAGAACAAGGCTTGTGTGGGGGTGAAAATAAATGGGACCCTACAGGAGGAAAGAGGGATGAAAAAATAAGAAATAGATGAGTCCAAGTCAGAGTAAAATTGCATTCGTGCTTGGGGTCCTGCCTTGAGATAGTATATGTGAAGCGGTGTTTTTTGGTTGAGCTGAAGTACAGTTGATGGGCAGTAGGGGGGGGGCATGAACATGAATGTAGCAGGTGGATAAGTGCATGTTTCCAAATGTTATATATAAGAACACCACAAATCAAATTTGGTTTGGAGTCGATATTTCAAAAACCCCTGAAGAAGAAGGCCAGACAAGAAAATGTAAGAAAACTTGAGGAGAACGGTAGTGCATATGCAATCCCAATAAATATGCACTGTATAAGGAATTTGATGAGCTATAAAACTACAAAGCAGTGACTTATTTGAGTTCTGCACAGAATCTGGTATCAATCACTGTTGTTTGTTTGTTTTTGTTTAGTTTTTTTCCACATGTGCAGTCAAGATAGCTTACAGTAACTGACATGAACTCTCCACAGGCAGTCAGGCAGCCAACAGCAATGAAACCTGAGCCTAACAACTTGCTCTACCATGAGCCTCGCCTTGCTGAAATGAACCTTTAAAACTGGCTATATAAAACACAATTATTATACATGGCATGTAGAATCACACACTGATTGAGGGGGCAGCAGGGACAGAGGACAGAAGGGCAAGACCTCAAGCCCCCACTGGGGTCATAAATGCCCATGCCTGATGCAAATCTCCGACCCTTCAAATCAACCATTACCCTTTGTCATTTTTTCCAGTACATTGGCAGCAGGGTTGCTGCTGACTTACCCAGTCCTGCACACGTCTCTAAGCATTCATTTTTGTTAAGGAAGCGATTGCTGTTCCCATTACAGCCGCCATACCAGAAGTGTCTGCATTCCCGAGTGTTTCGGTCATAGAACCACCGGGACTGATAACTGGAGCACACAGTGCCGGTGTCCTTATCGAGCAAACATCGAGCTAGAAGACAAACATTAGGTGCTTTATTTAACTCCCTTATACTCAAATTCTACTTAACACCAGCCAGAAACTAGAAGAAAAACACTTTAAAAGAAACTTTTGAAAGATAAAAGTCTGAGACCCTCTCATATCTAAAGACAGTGTCACAGTTTTTAGTCACAGATTATAATTATACAAAGACTAGCAATCTTGCAGTATCAGTATTTGCAAGACTGCAACTAGATTTTTGAGATGAATTCCCATCATGCACCTGGTGGAAATTTACAAGCAGAACAACACTTTTCCTTTCACTCTATAGTGGTAAAGATGTGGAGATACGTTGGCTGGGTGTGTAAAGATCTGGGGCTCAGATTAGTTCACTATAGAGTCAAGTCTAGCACTGTATACTCGACAGACCATCGCCCAGAATTTGAAATAACCTGTAAAATGTGCAGATACTTTATTAATTTTATATGATTTACATATCAACACAAACCATAAAAAACAAACAAAACAAGAAACCACTGTAACGGAAAGCAAAAAATAGAAAAAAACACATTGATGATTCTTCAGTAAAGCCATTTTCAAAGTCCTCTGCAGATTTCCTTACATCAGTGTTACCGGCTCAGTTAACATGAAATATTAAAACAGCTAAAATGTTCAGATAAATATGATTTTTTTAAAGTTGCGCAGATTTGCCTTTTTACAGAGATTTCAGGCATGTGCAAGCATCCTAGCACATCGCTATTTTCATGAACCAAGACTTAAAACGTCTGATAATATTAAGGATGGTGGATTTTGTACTGAGCCCCTAAGGGACCGTGGTAAAAAAAAAAAAAAAAAAAAACATTTAATGACATTGAGTTCCCTCACAAATGTTTTGGGCTCCCTCACAAAATATAAGCTATTAAGACAGCAAGCAAACGTAGGACCAGAGGTGCCCAGCGACAAGGCCTGCATTAGAGCTTTGTTTTTATCATAGGTAACGTTAAAAACTGTTTGCCCAGTTTCGACAGTCTGTGCTGAGTTTATTCAGCAGTTTCTCTCTGCAGTGTAAATTTAGCTTTTACTGTACAAGGACACTCGACCTCAGTTTCAGTTTCAGTCACTAACGGCAGATTCATGTTTGATTTTGAGCAGCGAGACTATGTCTTTATTTTTCAATCCAAGATCAACACAAAATTCAATGAGCTGCTTCATGTCTGAGCTTAAGCAAAGCACAGCTTTCACCAGTGAATGCAAACCGTTGCATCGTAATGCAAAACATTCGCGAGGGAGCTCATTTCAAAGGGAACGCAAAACAAAAACTTGCCCTTGATCCAATACGGCAGCTTTCAAGGTGGCGGCCAATGTTTCGGACATAGCCTAAAAGATAGGCCCCCTCACCCACTGCTTGCTGGGGTATTCAGATCTGTCATTTTCCCTTTCGTTTCTGATATAAAACGGTGTCCTGTGACTTTTTTCACTTACCCTGTAGCTCTTGGCAATGGACACCAACCTTTGGACCCTACATACAGTGTGAACTACAAAGTGTAGAGTCATGAAAAACCAAGAAGAAGTCGGATTTATGTACCCTCAGATTCATCCAGCCCACTTTGATGTGTAACTTCTTTCTGCTCTTCCACTTCCTTTGCGGGAGCCTCAGTGTACTCCAGGTTTTCAGCGTGTTGCTTTGTGTGGTCATTGGGATATACGTCATGATACACATCTTGATATACATCTGAGAACACTTCTATATAGGGCTCCGTATATGCCTCAGCATAGGGCTCCGTACTTAACTCCTCAGTCTCTGCTGGAGGAATGGTGGTTGGAGGAATGGTGGTTGGAGGAATGGTGGGCAGACCAATGCTGTCACAAAAAAGATCATTCTGTAAGTTGCCTTGTAAAATATTATATAAAAACAAAAAAAGATGCATTACATTATTGTTGAATAAAATTGTTGATTGCCATTTTTTCATAATTCTCAATATAAACTTTGGAAAAAAACTGTTTAAACAAAGTTTCTATGCACTTTCAACTAGCTGTGTATTATGTACCGTGTACCATGTCCACACTATCAAAAAAAGGTATAATTGGTTTGTGAATAAACATTGCCAGAATATGCTGAACAACTGAGTAGTAATTTCTTAAAATGATAATTATCACCTGGCTTTCAAACATGTTTAGGATTATGTGTTACCTTCCAGGTAGACGCACAGGACCAATGCTCCCATATGGCCCAAATTGCCTGGGAACAAAGGTACTACACTCACTCCTTTGGGATGAAGGCTTGGGAAACAAATCTCCTGTAAGCAGAGGAAAGGATGGCATTAACGGGGTGGGTGATATGGCAAATACAAAAGATCACAGTGCTTCAAGACAAGGACGGAAACTACCAGCTCAGAGACAGCACCATACAACCCATCACATATTTACAAATCCTGTATTAAAGGCCACTAATCTTTTTTTAGTATGCGTATCTGGTCTGTAAAGTTCACCCAGCAAACACTGATACTGGTCTCCCAACATTACAATAAATCAGCTTAGCATGATGATCACATTGTGGAAAGTAAAATTAGAGCAATAGAGAATACTAGAAGACATCTGGTTCTGCAACACAACCCTATACCCCATTCAGTATTGGCCAGTTTCTGATTATATTATACTAACGTTATAGTCTCCCATAAATTATCTACAGTTTAATAACAAACTGTCATTTTACATCATTCCATAAAACCAGCTTAGAATGATGATTCCATAATCATCAAAAGAGCTTTGTGACGTTATAATAAAATTGACACAAAGGATGCATCACATTTGGAAAGTGGTGATCAAATCTTAAGGCAAATAACGTGACAGGAAAATTACTATTACTGATTACTCTTATTAATGTAAATTATGCATTTTTCTAGTTTGACCAATCAAACTATCCTCAGCAGTGCAGGCTCAAGCCTAGCTATTGCTATAATTTTGTGACTGTACATTGGAAAGTTCTACTAATAGCTCTCTTGATTAAAGATATTTCCAGCTACTGTGATGGTCAATGTGTTTATCACTTTAGAACATGGAGTCTGAAGTGTCATTTACAAGCAAAACAGCTGATGCTGGGAATTTCAGTAATTCAGTAGACTGGATAGTTTTTGTGGAACAAATACAGATAAATCAACAAGCAGCAAACTAACAAAAGTAACAGCAAAGTGGAAAGTTCCACTTCCTCTTGACAGCCTCATCTGTAACAAGAATCCGTGAACTGTATGAACAAGAGTGAGTGCAAAAACCTACAATCACAGAGACTGTGTATATGATATATACAGTGCAGTGTAATAAAATAAGAATTATTAATAAACATATATTTCCTTTATAAGTGGTAGTACATATCAGAAGCTGGGAAAGATGTGTCTTACTGGTCAGCATGCGAAGGAAAGCTCTGAAGAACCGTTGAGCATGCTTCAGATCTTTCAGCACTAGCTGACCCAGGTGCACTAAGTGCTGCTCTGGAGGGTAGGTGGTCAGTTCCTCAGCCAGAGACCTGCTGAACTTCTCCCCTACTGTCAGGATGAACAACACCACATCTTGGCACATGCACAGCTTAGAAATATAGTTCAGCTCTTCTTTGTCCAAGTACCCAGAGTCTTCACCGAGAATTGCCAGCACCATTCGTTTCTTCCTGGGAGCTTCAGCTTCCATGAGCACATTGGTTACTATCCGTTCAAGAGCTGAAAATAGGTGCGATGACCCACCAACTTGCTTCATAGCTTTGGAAATGTGACTCTTCATCAGGCCTCTGTCTCTGAACGTTTTGAGACTGAATTCTTCCTTGATTTGGTTGGGGTAACTAGAGCTTTGCTGGTAGACAGCGATTCGGGCCTTTCCATCTTCCTTTGTGGGTTCAATGCTCACATCTACTTCATCCACCAGTGAGACTAAAACTTCCTTCACCCCAGAGTACTGGTCAGTTGGAAGGTCAAAGGATGCATCCATTATTATAACCAGGTCCACATCCACCTCTTCAGGTGGAGGGCTCAGGATGATGCCACATGTCAGGTCTGGTTTGCAGCGATCTATGGACGAAAAAAAAAAACACTTTATGAGTTCCTTGTATCTTGTAGGTCTTCTTCACTCTATATGTGTATAATTATAGATTGCAGCCCATCTGAAGTCATGTACAGCCTTCCTTTACATGTGATCTTGTAATGAGAATGGTGTAAACATTTGGTACATGAAATCTTATATCTTAATGCCATGGTATGCAGTGACATTGTCCTCTACTTTGAACCCCATCTTCACAAGCCATTGGATTGGCTCACTTGTATCTAGATCACATCTTGTTCCATGACACTACCATATGCTCTACTGATTTTTGGCCAGTTGTTGACTACAGGACTGCTAACCAGATATTGTACTAATATTATGGTCCCACTTAATTTAGATCAACCCCCATAGATCATCTACAGATGTCTACTTTATTAACAAACTTTCATTTAGAAGTCAGTTGATTCTAAGCAATGGTAGGTTTAACCTTAGAATTAATGGAAGGGTTAGACTTGAGACCAAGATGAAGGTATGGTTAGGTTTTGGGGTGAGATTAAGGTTAGGGTTAGGTTTGGGTGAATCAGTCTAATTGTACACCATCAAGATGAAGTGACAAGGTAACTTGACCTCTCTGATCTGATATAATGGTGCACTTACAGCTATGAGCAATGCATGAGGGTTCGTCATTAAGAATAGGATGATTTACCAAAACAAATGACACACTCTTTAATCCGACTGTGTCGCCGATCGTCAAATATCATGTAACTCCTGGTTTCATCTGCCTGAGAAGCAAAAAATACAAACAAAGATAAGAAAACAAATATTATAATACTGTATGCAACACATGATTTTGGACCCAATTACTTGTTCACTATTAAATGACATGTTTCTGTCATGCAAAGCCAGAAATTAAGATAGATCATGCCAGATTTTTCTTTCCTCAATAAGACCTTGCAACTAACAACATTAACAACAACCAACAATGACTAGTATAATAAATAAGACCATGCTGAAGCATATTTTGCATTTTTCACAGCAATAAGTCTTTGTAAATAACAGCCTCTTAGACCAGGACTTTAAAATAAAAGTTCAAGGATCTTCAAATTACTCATCATCTCACATGTTTTCTGTGGTATTAAGGTCTTACTTTGGACTGGGCCATTCTTAGACTTTAAACTTCTGTTTTTGAAGCCATTCCCTTGATGACTTGTATGTGGAATTAAGATTGTTATGTTAGAAGGTGAAATTCCTCTTTGTCTTAGGCTTTCTCACAGATTTTATGTAAAATTATTTTTTATATTTGGAACTAGTCATGATCTCATCTATCTTGACTAGAGCCCTGATTTAACTGAAAAGAGGCTGCCCCAAGGCATGATGATACTGCCACCGCCATGCTTTACAGTAGGTATGGTGTTCTTTAGTTGATGAGCTGTGCTGCCGTTGTGCTAAACATGTATTTTAGAATTCAGCCCACTTCAAGTGTTGTCTCAACAGATGGTTTTTGGTGATTTAGTCAATGATTTTTTTTTTCTTGAATTTTGTTAGATGCAAGGTTCCAATAAAGATGGCCATGGTTTATCAAAATTTCTGGTTTTATGTTACACACAGGTTCTACACTTTCATCATTTGTTACCTGGAAGGCCCGATTGACATTTGGAGCATCATTGAAAGCAACAAGTCCCAGATGGACATCCAAAGCCTTGAGCTCCAACATGGCTGTGTTAATGGCTGAGACATCCTCTGATCGACCATTTGTGATGAAGATCGCCACCTTTCTCACCAGCTTTCCATCCCGAACCCGTTTAAAGACATTCTGAGCCACGAAGCGCATGGCCTGGCCGATGTTCCGGTTTTTCCTGGTACTCTGCAGAGACAGCCCCTCCACTGCTTCCAGTAGGAGCTTCTTCTGATGGTAGTCTGAGAAACGGATGAGGTATTTGGTTTCATTGTTGTAGGAAACTACAGAGACCCGAGCTCCAGCTGGACAATTCGTCTCAGTGATGGTGATGTTCTCCAACAGTGAGAGGGCTGCTGATTTCATTCTCTCAAACACTTCTGAGGTTACATCCAGAGACGTATCCAGAGCAATGACCAGTTCTGTTGGGTATGCTGGACACTGAGTGTGACCTGGAAACATTGCAAGAAAAGATGCAATGAATATCAAAAGATGGAACAACAGCAGTATAATATATCTGTAGATACATAGATAAGACAGGTCTTACCTACACAGCAAGCTGTTGAGATATAAAATGTTAGAATTAGAGACTGCCCAAAAGAAATAACAATGAAAAATAATAATAACAGACAATGTCAAAACAAACATTGTATATTACTGTGAGGTATTACAAATGAAATCCTTTAATATTATATAATAAAAGTTTTCAACTAATTGTCTTTAATTATCACTGCACTGTCCACTGTTGGCTACGTTATGTGGCCAAAAGTATGTGGACATCTATTTCAGCTACCTATTGCGAATAATTAAAAATCATACTGAAGAGCTCAGTGTGAGAAGAGCGCTAGAGTGCCACATGTCCAATAAATCAGTTCATCAAACTTCAGCCCTGCTAGAGCTGAGCTATTACTGTGAATTGTGAATCGGAAATAGTAGAAGCAACAACAGCTTAGCTGTGAAGTGATGGGCAACACAAGCTGACTGAATGGGAAAAAAAGCTAAATAGAGAGGTTGTAAAAAGGCCTGTCCTGAGTTACTGGACATGGAGATTACATTAGCATAAGAACTGTTTATTGCAAACTTCATGAATTGGTTTTCCACAACTGAGCAATTACAGACTAGCCTAACATGCGCAATGCCAAGTTTAAGATGAAGTGGTGTGGAGGACCACAATTGGACTCATTGGCAGTGAAAACGATTTCTCTAGAAACCGATGGATGAATGCCCAAAAGTATAGTGCTAACTCTAAAGTTTGGTAGAGGAGGAATAATGGTCTCCCTAGTGTCAGTGAAGGATAAACATAAAGCTTAGTTGCATACTAGAGCGTTGTGTGCTTCCAACTTTGTGGCAGCAGTTTTGGGAAGGCCCTATCCTTTTTGAGCATGAAAACAAACTGAGGTACATAAAGAAATGATCTATCATGTTTTGACTGTCATGCACAGAGCTCTGACCTCAACCAGACCCAACACTGTTGGTATAAACTAGAGCCGGGCTGTATTTCTCAACATCAGTGTCCAGCCACACTAATGCTCTTTTGGCTGAACAGAAGCAAATCACAACAATCTTCCAAAATCTAGTAGAAAGTCTTCTCAGATGAGTGAAGCCTGTTGCAGCCAATGGGATACAAATTAATTCTAATGTCCATGGTTTTGGTGTGAGAGGTTTGGTACAAGATGAGGTGTCTGTATAGTGTAGTGGTTAACACCTCTGCCTTGTAGACTGGGGTTCAATCCCCACCTGGCCAAACACCCTACACTATACCAATAAGAGTCCTTGGGCAAGACTCCTAACACCACCTTGGCCTCCCTGTGTAAAATGATCCAATTGTAAGTCGTTCTGGATAAGAGCGTCAGCCAAATGCCATAAATGTACATTATAACTATATTATACTATTAAAGTTCCATATTAAAGATAAGTTGTGCTGCTGCATGCTACTGTATGTTGCTAGATATGGGTTAAATACATTAGTGAGTAAAACTCTGACATCAAGCAAAAACACTTGTGTAACATTTTAGATGACATTTAACTTCTAAAAATAAAATGTGTAATTGTGTTGATGATTCATCTTACCGCAGTTTTCACGGACATAATTCACTAGTTCACATTCCTACATAACAAAGAACAGAGCAAACCACTTAAAACATTAAACAGTAATGTGGTATTAGTTGTAAAAACACTAAAAACACCCTCATGCACTAACTTACAAACATATACATTAGGGGTGGGAATCTCTAGGCACCTCACGATTTGATTATGTTATGATTCAGAGGCTGCAATGCGATTATAAAATGATTATCAATGCGTCTTGATGCTTTTTTTTCTAAAGCAAAGTATTTGTAATGATCTGTAATGAATTTGCTTCCAATGTCTTCTATTAATAAGTCAAATGGAAGTGATGTGGCAAATGAACTGGAAGGCTCTCGTTCACTGCTCTTGTTTGGAGCACATGAGACACTGCCGACACTGATCTGTGATGAAATGCGCTGCTACGGTGAAATAAGATCCTTGGATGATCCTTGGATGATCCTTGGATGTCCACGCAGCACTTGTTACAGCTGTCCTGCCTGTTTTCTTCAGTGATTTCATAACTTCGGTTTTGGTCTCATTATAGAGATTTTGGGGGGGGGGTAACGGTTATAAATCCTTGACAACAAAGTTTGTTATAAACTTGATAGAGTTTATAAGTCGATTCGCGCTTTTCAATTTGGGTGGTAGCTCTGACAAATCTTCACTGATGGTCCTCTGGTTGGCAGCAACTACAACAAAACACGTTATATGCTCCACACAAGCTGGTGTTTCCCTGTGCTAGCTCTGGGGTTCATCAGCCTGCAGCTCTTTTACTGGCCTGGTGTGGCCCCACATCAGAATTAGATTTCAAGATAAAAATAAAATAATCCTCCTTCGCAGAAAAATAAATAAAGTTTCATCAATAAATGATCTTAAACACTGGAAAAAATGTAGCCTACAACTGGTAGTAGCTAACGAAAAGGCTAAGAGAAAGAAGAGCATCCGTAATTTGGAGACCAGTGGACTTATTTGCATTTATAATCAAACCAGCTGGTTTCCTGATACATTTAATCCGCAGCGAGAGACTGTCTAACACTAAAAAACGAATTGTCCCGTTCCACCTTAAATGGTGCAGCAGTTGCTTTCTGGCACCTCAGGCACCATTTAAGGTGGAATGGGAAAATTCAAACGAGAAGCTGGAGAACGAGAAGCGACTTCAGCCTCGTAAAAAATGAACATTGAGAGACATTTTTCAAGAAACTGTTCTACTTCTGTGGAAAAGTTTCCAGCTGGTGATGCAAGAAAAGTGGCTATAGCTGAGCTAAAGCTTAAAGTAGAGCAAAGTAAGTCTGCGTTTTTGTTTGTATAATATTTTTAGCCTTCACTAGGACATGAGCTTGTACTGAGACACATGTACAGCCAACATGGTAAAATGGACTCAAATGGTTGCGGCTCCGGAGGTGGTTTGTTTTTTTGTTGGATGGACAAAAATGACTTATTAACATTTGGGTTGTGACCACTGCACTAGTTTTAATGTAGTGTTCCACCACAGACTGTCCCGGCACTGCGCTTCTGCACAAGTTCTGCCTTTTGAGCTCCGTCAAACTTTAAATTATCAATTAAAATTTAGAAAATTGACTTTTGACATTTGTGAATCGATTCGGAATCGTCCACATCTGCATCGCGATGCATCTAAGAATCGATTTTTCCCCGCCACCCCTAATATACATACATTCACACACCTTAAACGAAAATTTCAGAATTTAAGCATAATTCAATTAATTTGATTAAAATGTTAACAATGGCATTCAGAGTGATTTGATGTGAAACTTTCAGAGTCGTAATTGTTTACAGTGGTGGTGAACTCGATGTCTGAGAGGTTTAATACCTCTAAAATCTTCTTCACATAACATTAGAACACAATGGTCACAAATGCAATGTTTTATGTTACTTCTGAGATGAAAATGGATGTAAATGTTTTACAAAGCCATTCATGGATGCCGTTGTGAGGCTTTTTTGGTCTTTTTGGATAGTAAAGGCAGTCGTGGGCTGGAGGTTCGGGAACTGGCCCTGTGACCGGAAGGTTGCCGATTCGATCCCCGGTGCCAACAGGGCATGACTGAGGTGTCCTTGAGCAAGACACCTAACCCCCAATTGTTCCCTGGGTGCTGTGGATAGGGCTGCCCACCGCTCCAGGCAAGTGTGCTCACTGCCCCCTAGTGTGTGTGTGTGCTCTTCACTTCACGGATTGGAATAAGTATCACTTAAACTTAAATGAAATTGTGACCCCTGGTTTCTATCACCACCAGAAATTTGAGCTGGTAAGTTTCTCTTCAGTGAACCATTTCAGCCCAAACCACTCGGAATGGGTTTTTTCAACCACAAAAGAATTATCTAGAAATTTTAAACAATCAGAGGAATTCCCTTTAGTGGAAAACTCTTATTCTCAACAAAAATCCTGAGAAAATAAAAACAGGTGATGTAGACAGACGTGCATTGAAGGGTTACGTGTAAAACATACAGTCTTGGAGCTGGTTCCTGGCAGTCCTTTAGGGCCCTATGGAAACAACGTATATTGTCATTGCACTTTATCCTATTTATAACCTTTAGTAATAATTATGTAATGTGTGCAATTGTAAGTAGTTTTCATGAATTAGGCCTTTTAACAAAAGTAGTAGATGAACATTATGTGGCAGGTAGACATGATTCTGTCATCCCTCCCACTTTATTGTTGGTTGTTTACATGATTCTTGGCTATATGTCAATTGAAAACAGAAAATACTGACCCTGTGTCCAACCAGTCCTCTCTCTCCAGGATCCCCTGGAAGTCCCTGAGCACCCCTGGTCCCCTATTCAGAGCAAATGAGAAAAATATTCAAGATCTGTGAGTCTGCAGAAATTAAATTCCGACAACAAATTGATAAATTAATGATAAGCTTACCGGCCTTCCGTGGTGTCCTTTAGGTCCTGCTGCTCCATTGGATCCTTTAAAGCCATCTTCCCCCTTGTATTTACATTGAAGTATTGTTTAACAAGTTGGCATTATCACTAAGATATACTCAGAACACTCTGTGTGATTATAACTATGTACAGTTTTCACAGTATTTAAATCATGTTTATTTGTGTCTATAGAAATCAGCATCAACTCTGACTGAGAAAAACTTACTATCAAACCAGGATAACCAGGAAAGCCGGCATTTCCCTGCAGGAGGACACATTTTACTCCATAACTGTGATATATAACACAGCAGTAGACTGTATAATCATGGAAACTGATACTATATTGTTTCAAAAAGGTTTATACAGTATATAAAACATTTAAACATTGTTTGAAGCAGATCATATTAATTGACTATATTGTTTCTGCTATCATCTTCAGAAATACAGGACAGAAACAGCAACTGTACTTTGTGTCCTTTGTGTCCTGGAGGCCCAAACTCATCAGCACCTACGTGACCCTGTTTAGGGGAAAAGTAATATATTGATAAGTGCTTTGATCACAGCAGAGTCCTTTAAGACAAATGCATATTTACTGGGGATCACTTTTGATGAACCCCATTAAAATCAATAGCACTGATGAAAAGTGATTAGAGAATAGAACCAATTCATCCACTGGGGGTCATTCATGCATAAATGTATGTCTGTCTGTCTGTCTGTCTGTCTGGCCTGCAATGGACTGCCGACCTATTCAGGGTGTATCCTGCCTTCTGCCCCATGACAGCTGGGATAGGCTCCGGCTCCTCTCGTGACCCATAATGATAAGCGGTTAAAAATGTGTGGGGGGGGGGGTGTTCATTCATGCTTTGCTTTATATACATGATGATGACATTTTGCATTTTCAAGTTACTTTTTATCGAGAGGCAGTATTAATTGATTCACCAAGTTATATTAACTGATCATGAGCTCTGTGTGATTAAACAGTAGTCCAAACTGACTTCATGTCCGGTACATTGACCTCTTAAACTCCTTGAGACCACTTATAGTTCCAAAATGCACTTCATCATATTCTTCATAACTTTCATATTTCATAAGCTCCATTCAGAAGCTGGGCGTCTTATGACGCTGTAACTCTTCTCTCCAGTCAAACAGACGGTGATGTCATTTTGGGTCAACCATCCAGAGCAATGGACAGTGTAGAAAAGAGGTGAAGAAGAGGGTGCAGGCAGGATGGAGTGGGTGGAGACGGGTGTCAGGGCTGATGTGTGACAGAAGGATAGCAGCAAGTGTGAAAGGGAAGGTTTACAAGACAGTAGTGTGTCCTGCTATGATGTTTGGTTTGGAGACTGTGGCTCTGTCTAAAAGACAGGAGGCTGAGCTGCAGGTGGCGGAGATGAAGATGCTGAGATTTTCGTTGGGAGTGACCAGGCTGGACAAGATTAGAAATGAGCAGATCAGAGGGACAGTGAAGGTGGAGCAGTTTGGAGATAAAGCCAGAGAGGCCAGGTTGAGATGGTTTGGACATGTGTTGAGGAGGAATAGTGGATATATTGGGCAAAGAATGCTGGAGATGGAGCTGCCGGGTAGAAGGAGAAGAGGTAGACCTCAGAGAAGGTTTATGGATGTTGTGAAGGTGGACATGGAGATGGTTGGTGTAAAAGTAGAGGAGGCAGTGGATAGGGCTAGATGGAGGCAGATGATCCGCTGTGGCGACCCCTAAAGGGAGCAGCCGAAAGAAGAAGAAGAAGATAATAAAAGAAGCTGAACTCAGTTTTTTTTTTTTCTACTGAAAGTCGACCCGTTTTTCCCCAAATCTGGGCTATAAACTATAAACAGACGGCGTCTCTTCAGTGATCTGCTCTGGAAACATAACTTTTATAAAATAACACAAAGAGCCTCTGAGATTTTTGGCTTTCAGCAGTAAACTGTAAGCATATGTGTAGATCATAAAAAACATGTTCTGTTTATTTGAGGGGAACCTTTGGTATTAAAAGAAAAAATACAAATAACAATAAATAAATAAATGCACATTTATTTCATACAGTTACTGAATAATTTGCCTTATGATTTGGTCAGTTAAATTCAGATGGAAAAAACGAAATATACCCTTATTATAGAATAAGAGGTTAACATTCAATTCACGAGTCATTCATATTAAACCATTCATATAAAAGCAGTCTTATTTTAGACAACACAAAAATACCTTTCATCAAATTCAAACCACAATAAAAACATCTCATTTTTATCTATGAACCCAAGCGGAATGATTGGTGGACAATATTTCTCTGCTTATGAAAAACAGTTGATATGCACTAACATCACACTTTGGCTCTCAGCAGCAATAACAGTGGCTTCTAATTGACAAATGTAAGCAAAATGAAGAGTATGGGGACATACTGACCGGTGTTCCTCTGAAACCCCCTAGTCCAAGGTCACCTTTACTGCCAATGTCACCAGGTGGGCCCTGAAAAGAATGCACACAGATATTAGGCATGAAGGCGTACGTATTTATATTAAGCCATTATTTGCGCTTGAGTGTAGAAACCTAGCTTGACAGTTCACAGAAGGTAAACGTTCACTGTGTTTACAGGAACCAAAAGAATATGTGCGTACCTGTGGTCCTCTGCGTCCTTCATGTCCTTTAGCTCCTTTGCTTCCAACTGGACCGTAGAGTCCCTGAGGAAGAACTGAATTTAGCCAACATCACAAAGATTCACCTATTCATTATGTATCTCCTCATATATAAAGCTTTGTGAACTTGATCATCTACAAGAATTACATAAGATTTGTGTGCCCTTTAAAAAAATGACTCTGTTTGCCTTGTTTTCTACCCGTCTCCTTTAATAATGTGATTCCTCAATGTTGTCTTCTCACTTACTTTAACATGTGAAGTACAACAAAGACAAATATCCATAGATGTCAAAAATGACCACTTTAAGCACACAAACAAATTTGAAGAGTATAGTATGTGGACCCCGCTACTAATTACTGACTTGAGGTGTTTCAGCAACACCCACTGCTAACAGGTGTACAAAATCAAGCACATAGCCATGCACCCTCCATAGGCAAACAATGGCAGTAGAAAGGGGGTGCACCACTATCATAGGACACCACCTTCCCTGAAACTTCTCCCAGCTAGATCTGCCCCAGTCAACCGTAAATGTTATTATTGTGAAATGGAAGCATAAAGGAGCAACAACAGCTCAGCCATGAAGCTACAGACCATGCAAACTCACAGAGTGGGGCCACAGAGTGGTGGTTGGTGTCGTGTAGTGTCTTCTATGCTGTATAGAAGGGCAAGACTCCTAACACTACCTTTGTCTAGCTTTGTCTATGATGAAATTGTAAGTCACTCTGAATAAGGGCGTCTGCCAAATGCCATACATGTAAATGTAAATGAGTGCTAAAGCATATAGGACACAAAAAGCACCTCTTTTGTTGCATCAATCACTACAGGGTTCAGAACTGCCTCTGGAATGAAAATTAGCATAAGAACTGTGCACTTCATGAACTGGGTTTTCATGGCTGAGCAGCTGCACACAAGGCTAACATCGCCATGTGTAGTGCCAGGACCAACACTGGACTCTGGAGTTGTGGAAACGTTACCTGAAGTGAAAAATCACGAATCACTAACAGGCCCTGAGTCCCAACGAGGGGTAATGTTAATGCTACAGCGTACAACGATATTTCAGACAATTACGCACTTCTGAATTTGTGGCAGCAGTTTAGGGAAGACCCTTTCCTGTTCCAGGAGCCCTGTGCACAAAGCGAGCTCCATAAAGACATGGTTTGATGAGTTTGGTGTGGAGGAACCCCAGTGGCCTGCACAGAGTCCTGAACCCCAACCCCACTGAACACCTTTAGGATGAACTGGAACATTAATTGTGAGCCAGCCCCTCTCGTCCAACATCAGTGTCTGACCTCAGAACTTGTCTTTTGACTGAATGGGCACAAATTCCCACAGACACACTCCAAACCTGGTGGAAAGCTTTCCAGAAGAGTGTCAGCTGTTATAGCCGCAAAGCGGGGCAGCTGTATATTAATGCCTATAGTATTGGAAAGGGATGTCCAACAAACTGATATGTGTCCACACACTTTTGGCCATATATTGTACTTCACACTTCATTTGCTTTTTAATGTTACGTTGCTTAGACACTTAAGCCAGCTTCTTCTGCACAGTGATAAGAAACACAGAAAGCTCCAATTCCACACGCTGATCCATTTTATTATGACCATTGTGAAATGGTCTCTGAATGGGACTGGCATGATACATTATAAAAGACAGGGTATTTTGCATTTTGCTTTCATCATTTCAAGGGTAATAGTTCTTCATTGAAACAATTTCAACACATAATTAATCACATTATCCCAAAAAATCTGATGATAATGATGATGCTGCATGATAATGAGGATGATGAGCATCAAGGTTAGGCTCATAGGTAGTTATAAACTAGAAGAGCAAGTAAGAGAGCATACCTGAACTCCAGGTAGACCTTGATCACCTTTCTCTCCTTTGTTTCCATCGTGACCAACTGGGCCCTAAAGAGACATTAAAAATAAATAGTCCAGAACAGAGAAAATAAGAATGAATGAAATGGGATCTAGGAAAAAAAACATCTCTGTCAACTCAAGAAGTCTTTAGTTGGCTTTCATATGTGTCAAGCTTTCACAGCACAGGGGTTGGTTATTTTATATACTTTTAATATTATCATAGTAAATAAGACCAAGATCACTGAAGCTTTGAAAAGAATGTGTTGCATTTAAAACATTTGTAAGGCAGTGTAATTTTAAGCATGTTTTCTGTTGCAGTTCTGAATATCTCCACTAGGCGGCAACAATATATTAACAGTCAGGGTGAAGCCCAGCTGCTCACTTGACCCTTTCATTTAGATACAGTCACATGGACGAAAGGGTGTATCGAATAAGGATGATCGTTTTATTAATCGTTATCATGGTTTAAGTTTTTAGTTGATTTTATCAAGATTTTTTAAATGTGTTTGCAGTTTTTCCTCATGGAAAGCAGTAATGAGGGTGACATGCAGACTGACTCCAGTTCAGTCTTAGCTGAGTTATACTGTGGAGCAGACGATTAAGGAGCTTTCGGAGCTGTCAGACTGTCTAAAAGCGAGGAGGACCACCCTGGAAATGGTTTGGCCGGCAGCCCATGCACTCAGCTGGTGCAGCCTGTTCTCCTAGACCTGATACGAAGTTCACAGAACATGCTGAGCTGCCCAATTTTAAGGTCACCCTCACTAGAAACTAGTGGGACTCAAATAAGTACACGTCTCATTACTAAGTAGAGGATCAAATAACAGCACAATGAAAGAACACATGACTATTCAAAGGTTGGGGCCTTTCCAACCATCTGTATAGATCTAAAGAAAAGCATTGTGTTTGTGTGTGTGTGTGTGTGTGTATGTGTGTGAGGTCCTTACTCGTGAACCAGGAAACCCTGGCGGTCCTTCTGGACCTGGTTCTCCTTTTACAGTTGAAGTCAGACCCTAAATAAACAAAATAGACAAAAAGCATTGATCCTTGTTACACACGATTATAAACTTCTACAACAATTTGATGATGTTTAGGAAATTATTCAATGCTATAAAATCTAAAATTCCACTAGATTTCAATTTATTTTGGTTACATTTAAAAAAATTTGATAAATGGAGGATTTACACAAGAGGGCATTATAAAAAATATCGTTTTCTTTATTTACATTTAAAAATCAGAGAATCGATACATTTTTGCAGCTCTACCCACCACAGTAAGTCATTTCAAGCAAACCCCACAGTGAACATTAACACTCAATTACCGGAAGACCTTCTGGGCCCTTCCTCCCAGGGAAGCCCTGTTAAAAAGAGGACAGTGAGACACATCATTGCGAAAAACCCTTTGGCAAAATTTATGCTTCCACTCCAAATATTTTCCTCCGGCACATGTTTTGCTGATGACAAGCCCAACGGACAACATCACAGACTCAAACGGAGAAACGGTGCCAAAGCTTTCACCCAGCAAACGGACAAGCACGGCTAAGCTTAAACTAAACATCAGTACATTAGTGGAAAAGCCACGTCGAAGATAAACTAAAAGCTGATGACATTTCAGAGAGGCTGAAATACTCACAGGCTCTCCGGACTCTCCTGGTCTCCCTGGAGGTCCATCTGGACCCTGGTCACCCTGAAGAATGGACAGTCAGAGAAAATGACTGAAGAGCTTGTAAGAACATGTTTATATAAAATGAAGCCAGATTTAAACATGATAAATTATTTAACCCCATTAAGCCCTAAAGGTTCCCACTCCTTTCTCTTATAACTATAGAGCATGCAGAATAGTTTCATAGTAATTACTGAATAATTACTAGTAGTTACTATGTAATAAGCTCTAATTAGATAAATAACTGAATAAGCCTCCTAATACAAGGCATTAAATCAGTCATAGTGGTTAGACAGAGGGCCCACGCTCTGCACATATTACAATGATATGCATTATATGTCCAAAAGTTTGTGGACACCTACACGTCCAACATTTGTTCTGAAAGCGCAGGCATTAGTGGAGAGTTTGTCCCCCTTTTGCTGCAGTAACAGCCTCTACTCTTTTGAGAAGTCGTTACACTAGATGTTGGAACATCGCTGTGAGGGTTTGGTTGAGCATTAGTGAGGTCAGCTACTGTTGTTGGATGATCAGTTCTGGATCAATCAAACTCTTCCCAAAGGTATTGGATGGAGCTCCATCACTCCAGAGGACACAGTTCCACTGCTCCGTAGTCCAATGCTGGGAGGCTTTTTACCCCTTTAGGCATTGGTCATGCTGACCTTAGGGTCACCAGTTGGTGGACCTTGTCTCAGCCGAATTCGTATATTAGAAGGGTGTGTATGCTACACCACTAAACTGTGATAATACACTGTCACTGTCATATCAAAAACTCTAAACATTTTTAATATTTTCAGTACTTTTATACCGCTTGAAAAACACAAGTAAACAGTGCTTCACATTGTTTGAGCATTTCATGATTAACAGAGCAAAAGAAGTGACATAAAATTAGTTGAATAGCTTCTTCAGAAAAATATGTTTTTGTAACAAGCAGCAGTGATTTGAACCAATTAAAGTTTAAAGACATTCCTAAACACTTACTGGGAAGCCTACATATCCCCTTTCACCCGTTGGACCTGGCAAACCGCTGTCCACACCTGGTGTTCCCTATGATTCAAGCAGAGGGGCACAATGGAGAAGGAGAAAATACAGCTGTACAAAATAACCGCTACCATCACATTACATTACAACAATGAACTACTGCATGTGTGTATATATTTCCCTCCTAGCTCTATAAGATGTGCAACACGTTGCAATGAAAAAATAACTCACAGTATCTCCTCTCACACCACGGTCTCCTTTAGGCCCAGAGGTCCCTCTAACTCCTTTTATACCCTACAAATACACCCAAGACCAGAAGGAAAGAACAAATTATGATAAATTACAATAAGGATAAATTAATGAGTCATGAAAAATGTGAAAGCTTTATACTCAATCCTTCACTTTCAGCGCAAATGGCACTAAAGTGTCACTGGGGCAGTGGCCCTCTTGTCCCTGGGATGGGACCCTCACGGGTTCATCTCAGTACCTTTAGTCAGGGAACATAACTGAAACGTAATCTACTGAAATGTTATTTTCTAAGCTGTGCTGACTCCATGCACCCCGCCTCGTCTCCAGGCTTTTATTCTACAGTTCTGTTTTAAAACGTTTGGTTATGAAAAGATACGAATACGAACTTTTCACCTGGAGGAACTGATTTAAGGCTCCCAATTGGACCTTAAAACCACTTGCTGTACCTTTGAGGGAACATTTACACTGTTTGTACCTTGATGAATGAAAAATGTCCCCGCACTAAACTTTATTTCCAACAGTGTTTTCATGAGTTTGTGAAGGTGAATCAGTGAATCAATAAGCAGTAGAACTTTTTCATTCTTAAAATGTTGATCTACTAGGAGCTTTTCCTATATCTACACCCTATTATGCGTTTTAGTGTAATTGGTTAGTGTATTAGTGTATTGGTTAGTTCAGTATAGTTAAGATTACCTGCTCTCTTTAAAAGATAGTGCTTCAAGGGTTCTTTAGTAAAGAAAATGGTTCTCTATAGAACCATGAAAACTCTGATTACACCAGTGAACACACACACTAGGGGGCACTGAGCACACTTGCCTGGAGCAGTGGGCAGCCCTATCCACAGCACCCGGGGACCAACTGGGGTTTAGATGCCTTGCTCAAGGGCACTTCAGTCATGGACTGTCAGCTGAGGGGATTGAACCAGCAACCTTCCGGTCACGGGGCTGGTTCCCTAACCTCCAGCCCATGACTGCCCCTGATTAAAAGGTTCTTTGCATCATAATAGCCTCCTTCAGATTGATGGACAATGTCCTGTAGGTGTTTACAATATAGAATCTTTTTGAATAAAACCTTGACATTGTAAGAACAGAAGAACCCTTTCTGGTGCTATTTAGAACCCTTTTCAAAAAGGCTCTGAAGAGAACCATATGCAACACATTCTTTCTCAATCAGAAGAACTCTTTGACAATGCTAAGAAACCTTTAATCATACAAGGGTTTGTTTGAGTGGTCATTGTTTTATGTAGAACCACTTTCCTTACTAAAGAACCCTTGAAAAACCATATTTTTAAGAGTGTGGTACTTTGGACCTTGTACCTCACACTTATCCAGTTAATACCTAGAACGTA
Organism: Pygocentrus nattereri; assembly: GCF_015220715.1. Lineage (NCBI taxonomy): Eukaryota > Metazoa > Chordata > Actinopteri > Characiformes > Serrasalmidae > Pygocentrus > Pygocentrus nattereri. Next base: position 5,026,084 of record NC_051215.1, read on the forward strand.
GGGTGTGGTAAAACTATGCCAGGCTTTGTATGCACTAAATTTTACAAACATCAACAGGGTGACTTGAGAGAGACCTCAAAATAGATGCCAAGAGCAAAGATAATAACCACAAACACTGCACTGCTCTGGCCATTTTTCAAAGTGAAAAGGTGGTAGAAGCTTGACGGTAAGGGTGCAGCTGTTCAGCAAAGAGATGATGTGGAGTACGGTGGAATGTAATTACTGGGCGCCCTGGTTCTCCCTTTGGTCCTGCTGGCCCAGTCAATCCCTTTTCACCCTGTTCAAAATGAAGAGTCGATACAGTGAATCAGTGAATCACGCAAGTTCATAATGCATCAGACGTAATCAGTGAATTGTAGAAGACTGGAATAAAATCAGATGTTCCAAGCAGAGATGGCCAGAGAGACACACACCTGCTCACCATCCACACCATTCAGACCAATCTCACCATCTTCACCCTATAAGAGATATCAGAATGTCAAGAAATGGACAATGAATCTCAGGCCAAAAGAGCTAAGCACTCAAATTAGACCAGGGTAGTTGTATTTAGTCTGTTACTCACCCGATTTCCAGTGTAGCCTACTGAGCCCTGTTGAAAACATTAAAGAATGGGTTAATAATACATAGATTCTTTGTAGATTTGCACAGGCAGTTTGTAGCTACATAAAAAATAGTGACTTATTGCAACCTGAGCCACAAACTTCAAATGAGCTTAGAAGGTATTTGCTTGTAAATTCTGTTATACCTTCAGGCCTCTTCTTCCTTGGCAACCCTGGTGTCCTTGAGTCCCATTTAGGCCAGGTAAACCTCTTCCACCCTGGGTTAAAGAAAAAAAATCTCTGCAGAACACTGGATTTGGAGTAATGACTGGCTTTACACTGCAGGTCAGTTCCTACTTAGGACATACAAACACATAGTATTCGGTAATATTTGACCTGCAGCCTGTTTGGTCAGATTCTGAAGAAGAGAATGACCACAAGCCATCAAATTCCAAACCTGGCACTCACCAAAGAAAGCTCTTCAGTCAGCAGCTGTGATTGTGGGACAACTAAATACCTCAACAGCCAAAAGTAAACATAGTATAACTCAGTAAACAAGATGGGCTATGAAATGCTTACTGGGCTGGCTGGAACAAAACCACATTGACATTAATTTGGTAAATATTGAAAAGATGAGCTGAACCTGATATTGCAACAGCTTTATCAGTTACAACTTATGGAAAAAGGAATTGCATGGATTACTATTTGATGCAATGTCTGACAGTTCTCTGTTTAATGTTTTCTAAAAACACTAGATGACATAAGATCATGTGCTATGATCAAATCACAGTCATGATTGCATCCATGAAAACACATTCTGTCAAGTTATATTGCTTATTTATAATCTAGTTTAATCTACTGTAATCTACAAAATAAAGTCCTTGGTTATAAATGTAAAATAAAGTCATCTAGTATATTGTTGAATTGCCTATTTTTCTCTATTGTGTACATTGGAGGTACATTTAGGCATTCATTGTTTTTTTGTTTTTGTTTTTATTAGATTTAGAGTCAATTATTTCTGAGATGTTCTGGACAAACTGAATGCTTTCCTAAATAATTAAATCAGGTTGTTGTGAAAACAGATTTACACCCCTAAAATATAAGATGTTACACCAAATATAACGCATTAGATAAATTGTGCCATATGTTTGGCCAAAATGTATCAAAACACATTCATTTCACTAACCATGGCTCCTTCATCACCAGGGAATCCAGGGTAGCCTCTCAGCCCTGGAATGCCCTGTAAATCCAAAGAAAAAACACATTATTGACTTGAGATGAATCCAAATACTCATTCACTTCCAGGATGTAGTGTAAACAGAAATACATTTCATTGTTTCGTCCAATGTTCAGAATCTAGTCCTCTTTCCTGTAACTATAGCTTTGCAATCAGTAATAAGACTTTATGCACTCAGTGTGTTCTGGTGTACACAGGCCACACCTTTGATCCTAGGAACCCACGTTGACCTTGGGGGCCGAAAACCCCGCTACATGAACAAGTTACGTTGCAGCACTCTCTCGAAGCCACTGTTTCCTGTTTTTGAGGAAAAAAAACAACAAAAACAATGAGATAGAGAAATTTCTTATAATATGTTGCCAATTATAGTCGTTTACAAAAGGTCAGATTACGTGTTTTGTTAAGTCAACACATCGTCTACAAGAAAGAAATGAAAATGTGTCATTTCTCTGCTAATTTATTGGCTAAATTTCTATGTATTTAACATATTGAAACATATTTCAATATTTAACACATTTAACATATTGAAAAAAAGATAAAAACACTATTAACGTATTACAAATGTTATAACATTAAAATGTGCTATACATTATCCATTGGCTCCATTATATATGTATTTATTTATTTAATTAGCCAATTTAATTAGTATTTAATTTTTTAATAAGTGTTTTATTGTCACTTTTTACAAAAGCAGGTCATTTGGCCAGGTGTGCTTATATGTTTGCTACATTTTACAGCACAGTGATGCAGCCTTTTTTGGTCAATTTTATTTTAAGTGAATGTAACTCACAATCTGTTCCTGCAGAGCGTTGCCCACATTCAACATGTTGATGGAAAGAGGCCTAGCATAGCTGAAGCCTCGTCCAAACTCCAACTGCTGATAGTCCACATTACCATTCAGAGACACAATCAGCAGTGCACTGACCCCTAGATCGCAAAATATTCAGCACAACTTAGAAAAAAGTACATATAAAACACCTCAGGACATGCAGGTGAATCAGAGTGAGATCGGCAAATCACCATTGCAACATATCAGATGTAATGAATTTCTTAGAAACTGTAAGTCTTTATAGTCATTTTGTTTCTCTCTGTGGTTCTCTTACAAGTCACTGCTGCCCTCTGGTGAGAATAATTAATCATTGCAGATGCATTTCCATGTAGTACTGCAGTGTTTGGTTGTCAGATGACAGATGATAATAGATTAATCTGTGTTAATCAAGGTGGTTGAATCTGTGCTTATTGTTATGCAACTTTGGCAAAAGAAAGGTGTTTCAGTTTTCTAACTGCATTTAGTCATTTCTTGTTCCCAACTGTTTTTAAGCCCCTAATTTGATGGCCAACCGTTTGAGGGAGTGCTCATACCACTCTGACGGAGTCTCTCTGAACTCTCCTTTAGATGCTCCAATGTATCGTCAAAGCCATCTGTGAAAAGGACCACCACCTAGAGAAGAAACAGAAACAAACCATTTGTTTAGAGTTATGCTCCATCCAAGTCTGTTCCAGACAAACCACAGATTACTTTCTGTGTGGTCTGACCTTTTGCATATCCTGTCACTTTTATTTGTGTCTTCTCTTGTATGAAAACCACCCAGAACATTTCCCTGAAGAACATGCCTAACCAATTGCTCGTTGAACCTATGAGTTATGTGAGAAATTCAGTGCATTTACTCACCTTCACTCCAGCCCTAGAGGAACTCAATTTCTGTCTGAAGGAGTTCAGAAGAAATGAGTTGAAAGCTGTGGGAGTTGTAGGCCGCAATTCCAGCACCTTCCTGACCACATTGCTATCATACTTTTCGAAGCCAAAATCATCCATAACTTTCCCATCTTGCCCAGAAACAAGTCGGAAGCCAAGCTTAGTCTCAATTTTGTCTGCCGGGACGCAGCAGAGATTCCCCACTGTAGACATGTGATGAATAGCTGCAGCAACCAGGGGTTCGATGTGCGGACCTAGCAGAGGCTGAGAGCTTGTTCTTTGTGATACATCGAACCCAATGCCAATGTCAATAGAACAACCTATCCAATATGGAAAAAAGGATTACAGTCAGTCAGAAATATTTATGCCATAATTTTAGATAAATATGTGTTTACTGAAGGTTATCCTAGACTGGGCAGCCCTGGTCTTTCACTGTGTGAATACAATATGCCAAAGGACCTCTGTTGGAGCATATAAACCCTGTATCTATGGACAACTACTCTTGATTCTGTACAAATTATAAGCATAGTTTACTCTAATCTCACAAGACACGAAGTGATCCTGTAACAAGAATGTCTGAAGACAACTACACTCTCAGAAAAAAAGTATGAAACTGTCACTGGGGCAGTTCCCCTCTTGTCACAGGGGTGGGCCCCTGAAAGGTACATCTTAGTACCTTTAGTCAAGGAACATAACTGAACCATAATCCTTTGAAATTATGTTTTCAAAATTCTATTGACTCCACACACCCTGCCTCGCCTCCAGACGTTTACTGTTCTGTTTTAAAACATTAGGTTATGAAAATGTTCAAATAAAAACTTTAAACTTGGGAAAAAGTTTCACAATTGGACCCTAAAACCACTGCTGTACCTTTGAGGGAACATTTACATTGTTTGTACCTTGATTAACAAAAATGTACCTGCACAGAACCTTTTTTCTAACAGTGTATGAAAACTTTTTTGGGCTAAATGTGGATGGAAACATTCCTCGTGAAGGTGGTGATCAAGGTAGAGGACCCATATCAACACTGTCCAATGGACAGCAATACTGTTGTTAGACAATGGCTGTGACATACATTGCATGACTGAAAAGTCTCCCCCAGACAGTGTATGACTACCCAGCTTGCTTTGCTTGTGTTACCGATTGTTCTCTGGATGTTAAAACTCTAGGAATCGCTATATTTTCCAGACTATAAATTTACACACTTACCCTGTGGATCGGGAATTGCATCCGGAGTACAAATGGCTTGGAGCACTTTCTCCGTAGTCGTCTTCAGTGTAAGGCTCTCAAAGTTCTCGAAGAAGACCCGCTCTTTTGAACCCGCTATTTTGAGAAGTTGAAAGTGGTTTACATCTTCGCCAATTCCAATGGCAAATATTTCAATATTCTTAGCTCTAAGTTCAACTAGAGCACCCAGATTCTCCTCATCATTAGCTTTGCCATCAGTGATCAGTAGCAAATTCTGAGAAACTCCTTTGTTTATCCTGCATCCGTGCTCTGGTTTAAAGTAGTCTTGTACCATTTTCAAGGCACTCCAGGTGTTTGTGCCTTGCTTCCTTTGGGAAATGTCTTTTATGCCTTGTTCCACTCCTTCTAAATTGCTGTATTTGTCTAAGTAGAAGTGATCCAGGACGATGTCGCTGAACTGGGCCACACTAACCCGCCATCTGTCTGGTGCGATCTCCAGTTTTCTGACAAGGTTGATCATGGAACTCTTTAGAACTATCCAGTTCTGTGGACTAATTGATTCTGATCCATCGACCAAAAAGACTAGGTCCCCCAACTCCTTCTCACACACTAAACAGAGAAATAGAAAACTTGGTTAACACATGAAATCATCTGACAATGCTTACAGTACCTGAAAGGAGTTTACCTGGTTTTGTCAAATTGCAGAGCTGATGAGTGATGGGTTTACATAGTGTTTCTAAAGCTTGGAAATTGTCCACATAGAAGGCCCTTTGGTTGTTTCCTGCGATTCTCCTCAGCTCAGCCTCACGAGCTTCTGCCACTCCAATAGCAAACATGTTGACCTCTGACCCTGCAAGAACTCGAGGCCAGTCTGCCAGACCAGAAGAGTCAGAAACTGGGCCATCTGTGATAAGAAACAGGACTTGGGGAACATGTTGGGCGCGCCGTCCTCCGTGTGCTGCAGAGAAGTAGGAGACTGCATACTTCAGAGCCTGGGCTGTGTTTCTGCGTCCTCCAAGGGAGTGCAGCTCTGAGATGGCCTTCAGAACCTCAGCTTTGCTGTAGTACTGGTTCAAGGTGAAGTCAGATTGAGGTTTGTCGGCGTAGACGATGACACCAAAGCGAACCCGTTTTTCTCCAACCTCTGTCTTGGCCACCACAGTCTCCATGAAGGTTTTTATACCCTGAAAGGTTGCTTTGTCAACGCTATCAGCTCCGTCCACCAGGAAGATTATGTCTACTAGCTCAGGTCTCTGGCAATCTAGAGAACAATAAGAAGATTTTTCTTTAACAAATTGTGAAATGGTTGCCATAATACCAACATATGTACACCTTGATAGTTATTTTATTTAGAACAATTTTGCCAACTGTGTTTTACACACTGTGGAATTAGACCTCCACATTTAACCGGTCCATACAGTGAAACACCGACATACATGCACACTAGTGAACACACACACTAGGGGGCAGTGAGCACACCTGCCCAGAGCAGTGGGCAGCCCCATCCACAGCACCCAGGGAGCAATTTGGGGTTAGGTGCCTTGCTCAAGGGCACCTCAGTCATGGACTGTCAGCCTTCCGGTCACAGGGCTGGTTACCTAACCTCCAGCCGACAACTGCCCCTTGTCTGTTAGCAGCTACTCTAACACTAAATATTTATAAATAATCCAGTCTTAATTTATGTCAGTCATTGGCACCCATAAATATTCTTATATAAAATGCAACTGAAGCATGTTCCCATTTAAAATTCCACAGATTATATATAAAAGACACAGAGGCCAAATTCCCTTAGTCATTCATCAACATCTGAAACACAGACCTTCATAAATCAGCCAATGAATATATAAAAAGGCTACACTTAAACACATTTGCTGATAGGGTAATAATTAAGATATTCAAACTACCAGAGCTGTAGTAAACCTGCCTGAAAGAGGATGCATGGTTATTTTGCCCCATGCACAGTGAGCAGGCCCAATCCCATTTCACCCCTTGCACCTACTACATAGCCCTTAGCCCTCCGTTTTGTGGTAAGGTGGTAGGATGTCCCAATTTTTGTTGAGATAGAGGGGTAGGTTGAAGAGTTATGGCTATATGGCCCTCCAAATGGAAGTTTTTCAGAGTCATACTGCAAAGTTATGGGGAAAAAAAAAACAACAGCACAAATGACCAAATAAACTTACAAATAACCTACAAATATGAATATCAGCGTTTTCTCCATTTGCAAAAAATACAGTTATCATCATCTTGTCTTAATTTGAGTCATTTCAATTTATAATGGTAATATTATGCTGATACTGCTGGGATAGGCTCCAGCATCCCCCCGCGACCCTGACGGAGAAGCGGCTTAGAAAACGGATGGATGGATGGATGGATGGATATTATGCTGATGTCTCGGTAGCTAAGTGAATTTCCCATTCCACCTTAAACAGTCCAGCAGTTCTGAAGCCTGAAGCACCAGGATGTAACTGCTGCAGCATTTAAGGTGGAACAAGAAAATGCAAACAAAAAGCATATGATTCCCTAAATGTAACTAAAGCCCAGCAGCTGAACTTGCTGAACTTTACCCTCCTCTGCAGACTGGCAGGGTCACCTACAGAGCAGCGCTAGTAGCCTGTTAATGAAGTTATGTTCTTTTTATTTGAGGGTCCCATTTCAAAGGGGAAGATTTCAGCCCTTGCAACTTGTAACTCAGTTCAAAGTGACAAGGTGACAATCAAAAACAAGGGAAAGGGATAAAAATAAGAAAAGGAATTGGGCCTGTGTCTTTATGTCTTTAAGACTAAGGGTTGATGCCACCTCCATACCAACAAAACATTCAGAAGGCATGAAAGAAGAAAGCTTTTCTTTCATCTAACCTCAAACGTGAGCACCTGGAGTTTGCTAGAGCCTTTTGGCAACATTCAAGGTGGGTTTGGTGAACGAGGAAGGATGATTATACAGAAAATAAGAAGTTCAAAAACTTAGCTTTTTCAAAAATGCTGACATCATGACATTAACTTTCACATGGTTGGCACTGATTTGCTTTTGTTGAGCATGCAGAGGTTCTAAATACAGTTAATGACTGAGTTGTTCCTCTGTGCTTGACAATCTTACAATTGAATTTGGCTTTACTGTTGCATTATATTAGCAAGAATCTGCTGCACGTGGTTCTTTTTAGTTAGGTGTCAACCTGATTGTAACCTTAACAATAACTCAATGATCATTAAAGTCACCAGCACAAAGAGGGATTTTTGAAAATGGAGAAAACTGACATTTTCAAAAATGTCCAGATGCATGTGGACGTGGCCTTGTTTTGGAATATCAATCTTTGCTTCAGTTGACGTCAAGTCTCTGACTTACCAGTGTTGCAGATCTTGAAGATGACCTCACTGCCCAAAGCTTGGATGGAAGCAAAGTCCTCCAGGTTCTCCAGGTACGTTCTCTCATAGGATCCAGAGATAGAAAACAGCTCAGATCTGCTAGCATGCTCCAGACCAACAGCAAAAATGTTGATGTTCTTCTCTCTAAGAGCCTTAGCAGGCAGTGCTACGTCATCTTTGGACAAGCTATCAGTAACGACTACCAGGAACTGCAAAACACTGGTGCGTCCCCCATTGGATTCCTCAAAAGCCTGTGACACTTCTGTCAGTGCTTTTCCTGTGTAAGTTTTGCCTTTGAGCTGCTTTATTGACACTATTTCTTTCTGAAGCTTGTCTTTGTCATAAAAGGAATTCAAAGCAAATTCCACTTTTGTGTTGGTGCTATACTGAATGACGGCAAGTCGTACCCTGTTTTCTCGAATGGGAAGCTTTTCTACAGCGAGTCCTATTAATTCCTTCATTTGCTCAAAATCTGCAGGGTCAACTGCATCTGCACCATCGATAAGGAAGACCACGTCCGCCAAAAGGTCACTGCAAGCTGCAACACAGGAAGACAATAAGGTCATTCCATTGATGTGTACTGTACCTTAATGACATCCCTTCTCAGTAAAAATAAAGTGTGGCCACAACTTACTAAGCTGTGGAAACAGAATCTGAATGCATGGCCACTATTTAATCATTTCATTCTTATGCCTTACTTAGTCATGACTTCATTATCTTGTCCTCATGTCCTACTAAGTTGTGGCCACAACTATGGCTTAGTTATCTTGTTCATGTCTTAATTACTTAATGAGATCACTACATGGTTTAATTATTAAATTCCCATGCCTTTACTAAATCATGGCCACAATTTCATTATATTGTTCCCATGCCTTGCTGAGTCTTGGTCATGATGCATTTATCTCATTCTCATGTTTACTAAGTAGTTTGCATGAATTCATTATGTTGGTCTCTTGTTTTGCTAAGTCATGGCTATGACCTGAATGTCACATGAATCTTGTTCCCACACCTTAGGTTAATCCACACATTATACTAAGAAGGAATGGTACAAGCATGGCTCTGCTGGTGTTTAGAAAATAATAAAAACTATATTCACATCAGTTTATAACTAATATAAGAAAATCTTTACAGTCACACAAGCATAGAGAGATGTTCACACAGCAGGTATAAGAGGCCCAAATGCGACCGTTTTCTTCACGTGTGACACAGATGTGTGTCTCTGTTCCAGTGTGAACAGAGAAACGCACCGAATCTGACATTTTCAATTCTGCTTTGAGACGCTTTCATATGTGTTAGTGAAATCTGATACATATCCAATATGCAGCAACGCCACTCAGTCTGAACAGCCAGATCGGAACTCATGAGACTTTTACACCAATCCAACTCAACATTCATCATAACTTCACGCTGCTTAGACCTCAAACATTTCGGGTGATATTTCTGTACAAAAATTAGACAAAACCCTTCATGTTTGATGAGATTTCAAAAGAAATGGCTGACTCGCAGCCGTAGGAGAAGGAGAGGTTTAAAGAATCGGAGGACACGAACCAAAGAAGTGACCACACCCTTTTTAAGGCGAACTCAAACACATTCTGGGTGATGAGCCCAGCTCTCAGTCAATGAAGTTTCACGATCCTCCTATGATTCTGGTAAAGATGAAACCCAAAGCAGGAACGGACTGGCATTCGTTGGCAGTCGTGATTGTTTACATCCGGATTAGCGCACTATGTCAAGCAACATGAAGCATTGTTCTTTTGCACAAGAAGGTCAGTTTAGGAGCTGATCTGTTCAGACTAATGCATATAGAAAACATTAAAAAGATCTTGTGAACAGCCCAATAAAAAATGTGATTTTTTAAATGAAAATCAGAGTCGGGCCACCTTTACCTACTGTGTGAATGTAGCATTATAGATACATAATAATTAATATGTGCTTTGCTAGTTAAAATTATAACTTTTGTATTCTGTACTTACCAAAAAAGAACAAATATTAAATAAATTGAATTACTACTTAATAATAAAAACTATATATATATATATATATATATATATATATATATATATATATATATATATATATATATATATATATAGTTAAACATTGGGGAATCTTGGCAACACTTCCCAAACACTTGCCTTCAAATGAGCAAATTTCTTTGAGGATTTTGGTTTTGATCAGCTTAAGAGCATCATAGTTTTTCACGTAAAATGTCCTTTTAGGGCTGCCAGACATGTCTTCCAGCTCAGCCATGTCTGCATTTTTTACTCCAACAGCATAGATTGTGACGTTCTGCTTCCTCAGTTGTTCAGCGGGAATTTTTACTGGTGTCCCTCCTGGCTCAGATTTGCCATCTGTGATCACGATCAGCAACTCCCGAACCTTTTCTTTGCGTGTTTGCTCAGCCTGCTTGAAGAGAGGGATCATTGCTTCCAGTCCCAGATCGGTTCTGGTGCCGCCTCCCTCCTGGAACAGATCTTTCACTGCTTTTTCCAAAGCAGGTTTACTGTCATAAGTATTCAAGCGGAACACGATGGTCGCTTTGTCTGCAAACTTCACCACACCAATGCGCACTTGTTCGGGTCCAATCTGAAACATATGAAGGAACTCTAAAATGAAAGCTTTCATGTCGTCAAAGTCAGCATAGGTGATGCTCCCTGATTCATCCACGAGGAAGTAGATGTCAGCTTCCGCTGTAAACTTGCAGCCTGAAATTAAGGACAAAGACTGGCCATTAAATTATTTCAATCTGTAGAATTTGGATAGAGATAATAGTATTTGTAGAAGTAGCAATCACGATTTTGTAAAACAAATGAATACCTTAGTTCTATCTATATCACATACTGGACATTGACATAGCTCAGAGTAATTGTTAAGTACCTTTTTGAATAGTGATAATTTTCGGAAGCATGAACACGTCATTTTCAATATTCCTACAAAGGCTCTTTGTTAGTATGCCTGACAGTGCGTTGAGCTTAGTGAAACTCTCCACGTTGAACACATATTTTCTGGGTGGAAAGGATGAGATCTTTTTCAGATCATCTACATTGACGTTTTTAATGCCCAGGGCAAAAACCTTCACGCCTGAGCGGCGCAATTCCGCTGCCGGGCCGCTAAAGTCATCTGAGGACTTTCCATCAGTGACGACCACCGCTATCTGTTGAACCTGTTCATCACTCCGACTTCCTCTCGCCTTAGTGAAAACCTGGTCCTTGGCGAATTTTAGAGCAGCTCCAGTGTTTGTTTTCCCTCTGCCGTAAGACAGCGTCTTAATATATTGCAGGATTTCACTCTTGTCATCGAAAGTGTTTAGATAAACATCAGCCCTGGGTACATCACTGTAGTGGACGATGGCGATCCTCACTTTGTCCCTTCCCACGTCAAGGCCTGAAATGGTATTCTGGAGGAAGTCACGTACAAGCTGGAAGTTTTCTGGCCCCATGTTGCCAGATTCATCAACAATGAACACAATGTCTGCCACCTCAGCGGACCTACAATCTGTAAAAATATACACACAGCGAAGGTCAGTCACTTTGTTTTAATGCGACTAAACCCCTGCTAAAAATTAAGGCACCAAAAAGGGTTATTTGCACCATGTTGAAGAAGAACTATATTTGGTTCCCTTAAAAATATTTCAAGGGATGATTCTTTGGAGAACAGTTTGTTGTCAGTGAGATTTGTGAGTGTGAAAAATCTTTTAAAAGTTTAAAGGACTTCCACTTAATGTACAACCCCAGTACCAAAACGTTGTGGTGCAGTGTAAAATGTAAATATATGTAAATAAAAATAGAACGCAGTGATTTGCAAACCTCATAGACCCCTGCTTTATTCACAATAGAACATAGAACACATATTAGATTAGTTGGAAGTGAGTCATTTTATCATTTCATGAAAAATTTGAACTCATTTAGAACTTAATGGCAGCAACACATCTGAAAAAAGTTGGGACAGGTGCAACAAAAGACTGGAACAGTAAGTGATACTAATTAAAAAAAGCTGGAGGAGCAATTTGCAACTAACTCACATGACTGGGTATAAAACAAGCAATTTAGAGAAGCAGAGCTCTAGAAAGAACATTTAAATTAAAATCTCAACAAGAACCTTTCAATCTTTCTTCACACTCACCAATCTCTTTTTCAATCATGGTGCCTAATACATCAAAATATTCTTCTTAAAACCCACTTTACGAAGATTTCGACATTCATTAATGTTTCCTTGTTGGGCTTTATTCTTAGGTAAGAACAGAATCTACACACAATCAAGAGCACAGAGGTACAAATATTACTGTGGTTTAAATCACAAATCCTTTACAGCACAAGAATTTCTTTAGGGCCTTTCTCAAAAACAAATTTAAGAAAAAAATTATTTTTCCCTAAAATGCCCAGTGCTTTTTAGGGAACCAAGAGTGAAAAAACTAATTCTGCATTTTTTTTGTGCTCAAAAATTGTGCTCAAATGAAAATGTAACCAACTTCGAAGACAAAACTTTGGAGGTTAGAAAAATTATCCCTGCAAATTTCCTGACAAACTTAGTCTCCTGAAAAAAATGGAAGCTGTGACAAAGACAAAGAGTGACGCTAAATACTGAATAATTTATGGTCTATTTAGATTTTAGGGTTTAGTTTTAGTGTCATTTTCTATAAAATGTTATGTTCCTTATCACACAAAGAAAAACTAACTAAATAACTATTGACTGCGTAGATCTGTATATAATATATAATAAAGAACACATTTACCGTCTGTGACATTGAGCTCCTCTTGTGATTCAACCACAGCCTTGATTTTTGGGGGCAATTGTGGAAGTGTTCTCGGATCTAACTTGTAGCTCAGGGTGGGACTGGAGATGTCCTCCATCTCATCCATTTCTGAACGACCCACGCCAACAGTGATCACTTTCACTGCCTCTTTTTTGAGTGTACGTGCTGGACGAAGGACCCCATCATCTGATTTGCCTGCACTTGCAACCAACAGGAACTGTTTGAAGCCCTCGGCAATGCGACTACCAGCTGCAGTGTTGAAGAAGTGAGTGCGAGCGTGTTCAATGGCATGTCCAATTCTGCGCAACCCTTTAGGCCTCAGTTGCAGATTTCGAATGGTCGTCAGAATCTCACTTTTTGTCTTATTACTGTTGAAGAGAAACTCCTCTTCAACATCCTCGCTGAACTGCGCCAAGCCAACACGGTTAGTATTCTTCCCTACGTTGAGCTGGTTGACCACCCGTGTTAAGAGACTCCGAATTTGTTGAGTCTCTGCTCTAGATGCTGTACTGTCAACCAGGAAAAAGACATCTGCAAACTTCTTGGAAAAAGCTGCAGAGGAAAGAGATAAGAATTTGAGAGTTATTCTATTAAGATTAGATTAAGTGATCCTTATTAGTCCCATAATGGGGAAATTTCACCTCCACAATCTAACCCATCTGTACAGTAAAACATCACATACACACTAGCAAGCACACACACTAGGGGTCAGTGAGCGCACATGCCCAGAGCAATGGGCAGCCTTATCTGCAGCACCCAGGGAGCAATTGGGGGTTAGGCGCTTTGCTTAAGAGTACCTCAGAGATCAAACCGATGACCTTCTGGTCACAAGGCTGGTTCCCTAACCTCCAGCCCACGACTTCCAATGTAGACATCATTCCCAGAAAAAAGGTACTAAACCCTCTTATCACTACACTCTCCGAAATAAAGGTATGAAACTGCCACTAGGGCAGTACCCTCTTGTCCCTGGGGTGGGACCCTCAAGGGTACATCTCAGTACCTTTAGCCAGGGAACATAACTGTAATATAATCCATTAAAATTATATTTTCTATGCTGTACTGACTCCACACACCCCGTCTCGTCTCCAGGCTTTTATTTTATTGCTCTGTTTTAAAACATTAGGTTATGAAAAGCTACAAATGCTCACCTTTCCCTGAAGAAATTTTTTATTAAATTGTACAATTGAACTTTAAACCATTGTTGTACCTTTGAGAATACATTTGCTTTGAATGCACACAGTATTTTAGTTCTGACAGTGATGATACACTCTTAAAAAGATGGTTCTTCAAGGGTTCTTCAGTAAAGAAAAGGGTTCTATACAGAACCATGATCACTCAAACAACCCTTTATATGACTAAAGGGTTCTTTGCATCATGAAAGGGTTCTTCAGATATAAAGAGAATGTGCTGTAGATGGTTCTATATAGAACCTTTTTGAAAAATGTACTATATAGCAACAAAAAGGATTCTTCCATTGTCACAAGATTCACAATGTAACTATAGATAAACGCTTTTTGGTGCTATGTAGATCCCTTTTCAAAAAGGTTCTATATGCATGAAGACATTCTTCACCAGCCTAAAGAACCATTTCACAATGCAAAGAACCCTTTGATCATGCAGATGATTATGTGACAGTTCATGGTTGTATAAAGAACCATGTTCTTTACTAAAGAACCCTTGAAGAACCATCTTTGGAAAGCCTTCCATTTTAACCACTTAAAATATCATCATCAACTTTCTACACTGTGACACTATTTGAATATATCATTTTTAGATTATATTGAGGGACAAAAGTCTAAGCATCAACATTTTTTCATCATAGCACAGCATGTCTTGTCTTAGTGTAAAGAACTTTGTACATCTAGGGCTTTCTCTCCAGAGTAGAGCTTAATTGTCAAAGTATGAACCATAAAAATGGAATAAACCAAAGATCTGCTGTTTACCTCGTAATTGGTCATCAACAGCAATGCACGCTTTTCTGCGCAGATTCTCTACCAGTTCCTGTAGTTTTTGGTGACTGTCTGCACTAAACAAGAATTCTTCCTGGGGACTATTAGCGATGGCATGTAGTTGCACAATATTGGCCCCCCCGGTTTTAACTACAAAGGTGATGACTCCCTGCATTCGGAGCTTTTGCGCAGGTTCCTCCACAGCATCTCCTGACACCCCGTCCGTGATCACTATGGCAATATGGGGGACATTCTTTCTGGCTTGGTTGAAGTAGTTTTCCCGAATGAAGTCCAGCGCAATCCCAGTGTTTGCACTGCCCTTATGGTACCTGATGTTGTCAAACTTCTTTAGCAGGTCTGCCTTGTCTGCATATTCACCCAGCAGGAATTCCTGATAAGGTTTATCACTGTACTGGACAAGTCCAACTCTCACCTTGTCTGGCCTTATGTCAAGTGTATCTACAAATGCACGAAGAAAACGCTGTATCTCTGCAAAATTGGCATCTCCGATGGTGTCAGATGAATCAACAAGCAGCACAATATCTGCCGATGCCATCTGTTTGCATTCTAGGAGGAAGGACATTGTTTTAGTTTTGCAGTTTAGTCAGGCAGGGCATCAATCATCACAGTGTTGTTGAAAATTAAAAATAGCTCCAACTGAAATGCATGGAACTGGATGCTTTACTACTAGAGTACAGTTCTCCAAAGTTCTAAAACAGTGCTTTGCCATTCTGATTTCTGATCCTTAAGCATGTGATTCCTGTCCCTAACATCTGTCCAAGACCTGGTCGACCACCAAAACTGTCACCATCAGATAAGAAGAACTTTCAGCTTCATCTTTCATCAAAATAAATCTTCACTCTTGCTTCAGTTCTAAAAATAAAATCTTAAAAAAAATAGGTGTTTATTTGAGAAGACAGCTCAAACCTTTAAATCTGAAATCCTTTTCAAGAAGAAGAACCTTAGCAAATCAATCAAAGAAGCTGCTGGTGTACAGTTCTCCAAAGTTCTAAAACAGTGCTTTGCCATTCTGATTTCTGATCCTTAAGCATGTGATTCCTGTCCCTAACATCTGTCCAAGACCTGGTCGACCACCAAAACTGTCACCATCAGATAAGAAGAACTTTCAGCTTCATCTTTCATCAAAATAAATCTTCACTCTTGCTTCAGTTCTAAAAATAAAATCTTAAAAAAAATAGGTGTTTATTTGAGAAGACAGCTCAAACCTTTAAATCTGAAATCCTTTTCAAGAAGAAGAACCTTAGCAAATCAATCAAAGAAGCTGCTGGTGTTCTCAGAACAATGGACTGTCTGTCACAGATGCTGGACTTGCGGCATCATTGAATGTGTTTGGAATTACTTGGGTCAAGAGAAGATTAAAATACAATCAGTTCTTAGACTGAACTTATTAATATACCTGCAGATCTCTTTGAAAAACTGAAAGCAAGTATCTGGAAAAGAATGGAAGCCATAATAAAGGTAAAGATCAGAGAAAACACCAAGGTTGGAATCCGTTGCTCCGAATGAATACAATGATCACCAACAAACTTCCATTTCATCCCATTTTTCAAACAGCTGCTCTTACCTTGTAGCGGCAGGATGATCTCTCCCTCCTTTTCCACTGTGGTGCACAGCTCATGAATGATGTTCTGCGAGATGCCCTGCAGCGCTGCAAAGTCAGACACGCTGTACACATGCTGGTCATACGGCTGGGTTGCAATCTTCTTCAGCAAGGCTTCGTCTGCATCTTTGATTCCAATGGCATATATTTTGATTCCCTTCTGCCTCAGCTCCTGAGCAAATGGCTCGACCTCGTCCTGGGAATCCCCATCCGTGATGACCACCGCGATCTGAGGCACCTGTTGTTTGGCTCGACTTCCTGCTTCCTCGACAAAGTGGTTTTTCAGTAAGAATTCCAAACCCATGCCAGTGTTGGTGCCACCGGTCTTATAAGGCAAACGTTTAATGTAGTCGAGGATCTCCTGCTTGTCCTCGTACCTGTTGAGGGTAAACTCAGTACGGGGTGTGTCACTGTACTGGACCATGCCTATCCTGACTTTATTAGGAGCAACATCAAAGTTTGACACCAATGAGAAGAGGAAATCCCGGATCTGCTGGAAGTTTTTTAGGCCGATGCTGGCAGAGCCATCCACTAAGAAAACGATATCGGCCATGGCTTCTTGGGTGCAAACTGGAAGAAAGAATGAGAGGTAAACATTGTAATAATGGATTTTCCCGAATGTCACTGAATTTGTAGGATTCAATGCTATCTTTTAGCGTATGTGCTTACCTTTTTGGAAAAGATTTGATTGATTTAATACATTTTATTTGAAATGACTTGTCAATTGAATCAAGTACATTTTATGTGGTCATTTCATGTGTCTTGAGTAGAGTTTTGGGGAAACACATGGCTTCTGAAGTAGTGAAGTAGCACATTTCAGTATAAAATCTTGTCATATTACAGTGAATAAGAATACTGAATTATGGGTCACACTTTATTTGGATAGACTCCACTAGATGATCTAGATGTTGATCTGGTGAAATTAAATTCTCAATAGTGTTAAGATTAGGGTTAGAGTTATTATTACAGGCCCATTTTGGACCATGGTAAAGGTTAAGTTCAGGTATTTGGCTGAGTTTAGGGTTATGGTTAGGACTTTAGTTCCCTCGAACCAGGGTTGGTGAGTAGAGGTAACTAAAGTAAATTGAATAAATATATAGCTGAATGCAAGTTAAAAACCGTAAAACCCTTAACATTTCGGGGATTTTGTTTTGTAAATCGCAATTATAAAGTATTCACATGTGTCAGTCGCACATGCCATATGGTGTTATTTTCAGAGGACCCTGAGCTACTCAGAAAAATCCTAACAGAAATTTGATATCTTTCTGAATTTGGGTCATTTCTGATCAAAAATTTACCTGGCGCCTGCTAAATTTTGTATTTATTTCATTAAAGATATCTTGAGCGCAGTAGTAGTTATCTTTTCAGCAATTGTTAGTATGAATGATTTTGATGGTGATTCATTCTGTTGGTTATTATGTGCAAAAATAAACAATTAGCATAAGGTGGTCAATTTTTTAATTGATGTTCTGTCCTCTTGGATTCATACTCAGTGATAAAACTCTGATACACAACAAGACAGACTTTATTTTTAATTACAAATTGAGTTGCATATTTAAAATCAGATATTTTTACTACTCAAAATCAGCATAAAATGAAAGCCCTTTGTTTATAATATAAGGGCTAAAAGCAGAGATGTAGTATAACAGTAACGAGTGGGGTTTGGGTGATTTTGGAGCTGGATTTCTGGCTGATGGAGGGTCACAGGTGGATGAACTCACTCTGGATGGTGAGGGAGAGTCTGATGAGTGATCTGATGTGTGAATCGTGTGGCTGGGTTAAACCTTTTTTAGAATATGAAGACCAAACAGCAGAGCAATAATTTCAGGATTTTGGGTGATATTCCAAGCCAAATTACTCACTGATGCTGATGTCACAACTTGATAACATCATGCTGGCTAGTTAGAGGTGGGTCTGCTGAATGTCCATATTTGTGGATCAATTTTATATCTTTTTTATTTATGTTCTGAAGTTATAAAGGCTAGAAGTGACCTACCGTTTTGCAGTCTTCAAGTTAATCCAAGACAAGCATCTATACAGAACACTCTCAAAGAAGATGATTCTTCAAGGTTCTTTAGTGAGGAAAATCATTATAATCAGAACCATGAACACTCAAAGAACCCTTTGCATGATTGAAGAGTTCTTTGCCTCATGAAATGATTCTTCAGAATGTGCTGCAGGTGGTTCTATACAACCTTTTAGAAAAGGGTTCTATGTAGCACCCAAAAGGGTTCTTCTGTTGTTATGGTGTCAAGCTTGTAATAATATAAGAACACTTTTGGGTTCTATAAAGAACCCTTTTCAAAAAGGTTCTTTGCAAACTCATCTACAGCACATTCTCCATCAATCTGAGGAACACTTTCATGACGCAAAGAACGCTTTAATAATGCAAAGGGATATTTGATTGTTCATGGTTCTGCATTGAACCAATTTCTTTGTTAAAGAACCCTTAAAGAACCATTTTAAGAATGTAGTCTGTCCATTTAATGTAACTTTATGTTATGCTACTTTCATTATACACTCATAAATCTCTAAGAGTGTAATTAGTCGTGATGCATATACAACATGAATTGCCCCAAGTGCTGAAGGCACTGTAACCTCAATGAAGGCATAGAGGAACCAAAGTGAACTCACATAGAAAACTGAAGGATAAAGAACCCTGTGCATAGGAACAGAGAACATCAACCTCACCTAAATAGGCCAGAGTCAGTATTCATTCAGGAGCACCTCTGAAAGTTTTACTTAATACTTTACTTCACATTTTAGATTTTATTTGAGGTAGCTGATTTGGAACCGTTTCTAAATTGAATGTCGGCTTTGGCTTGTTCTTTCCAACTGGTACAGGATTGTATGGGTTCTAGAGAGCAACTCTGAAGTAGTATGATTGTTTTCTCCATTAAGTAATAAGTAAATTATGCAGAAATGTACAGTGGCAAGACTAGATCAGGGAAATACAACAGTTTGCCAGAGACCACCGAGACCAGAGGTCTTTAATAAAAATTCAATAAGGTCCTGACAAAGAAAATTTCCTCAAGCGAAGGTCCAGAACCTCATAATGTCTAACTTGCATGTTGATTCAGTGCCATATTCTGTTTACTGAAGAAGCCTAGTAGGTATAGCAACATGTTATGCAGTCGACAACTGAATGTCAAATCAAATAAAGTGCAATTCAGTCACATTTCAACAATATTTATTGTCAGTTTTCTCTTTTAGATCATGACGTGCAAAATAATCTGGCTCACTTTCTTCTCTGACTGCTGTTTCTTGCCTCGTCGCTCCCCAGTGTGTGCAGCACTAATTCAAGTCGCAGTGCTCATCGTAATAGACAGATCTGATTGGCTGAGTAGCATCACATGTGATTTTTACAATGCATGTGATTGATCTGTGAGTCTCCCAGGCACTAGAGCTACCGTAAAGACTAGAAAAGTTGCACCAATTAAAATAGGACCACCCTGTTGAAATTAAATAATTCTCCTTAGTTTATCAGTTATAGACTCAGGTCGGCATAGGACAGCATCTGGATCCAGACTCAGACTGTGGTCCGCCTATTAGAGACCTCTGATCTAGACAAAGACCAAGACCTCTGGAGCCATGTGCTTTGGACTGATTAATCCAAAGTTGAATTATCTGGACACAGTCACAGAAGACATGTTTGGTGCAAATCAAAAACAGTATTTGAGCACAAGAACCTCATTCCAGCTGTGAAGCATGGTGGTTTGGGGCTACTTTGCTGGGCCTGGCCAGCTCTCCATCACACCAAGGAATAGCTGAAAAAAAGAGCTCTGGAATGGCCAAGTCAAAGCCTGGATCATAATTCCACTGAGATGCTGTGGTGGGGTTTGAAACAGGCTGTGTATACAAGAAACCCCTCAAACATCACACAGCTGAAAGAATTCTGCATGGAGGAGCAGGAAAAAACTTTCTCCCAGTCAATGTCAGAGACTGGTAGATGGTTCTAGGAGATGAATTGAGGTTATTTGAGCCAAAGGTTTTTATTGTTGTTGTTGTTTTTTTTGCGACAGTAATATAAAATTCATATAGAAGTCAGATGAAATTACTTGGTATAGTCAGGGTTTTTTTTTTCTGGTGGCCCAAATTCAGTTATTCAGTTAAACCTAAAAGCAGGGTAAATTCAGAGTGATAATTGTGGATTATGAAGGATTTCATGTGCAATAAAAATCAGTGAAAATATTTCCTACCAACTTTCTGGGCATGACTGACAAGAAAGAAGGATGAGATGATGAAAACACAGAGAAATCCACGAATCCACCCCATATTTGGACCAAACCTGCAAAATACAAGACCAGAGAGGCTGAGTTACAGTTACAAGCACCAGCAAAACTTTTATGTTTCTGTACACTTACAATAAAAGTCTCAGTACATTTAGCTGATTATCAACAATATGAGGTTTAGGTTTATAAGTATAGCTGAATAGATACTTAGTTGAATCTTTGTTAAAGACGAGATGTATGTATATTATATGTACAGTGGACAATCGAGCATCACTGAATTGTCAGGGAAGCACATTTTGAGAATGTGCAAATTTTCATTTTTAAATTAATGCAGTTAAATACAATAAAGAACAAAGATGCTGCTGAATTTCATACATTCTAAGGTACACAAACAGCCAAATAATCATTAATAAGCTAGTTTAGTAAACAGTCTTCATAACACACACACACACACACACACACGCACAAACACCCACACATCTTCTAATCTGCTTCTCCTTCTGGGTCGCGAGGGGTGCTGTAGTCTTCATAATATTCACGTATAACATTTATTTTTGGAAGATTGGCTAGACCTTTCAGTGACAGAGAGAAAAACAGGACATTTTCCCAAGCAGAACATATGAGCTTTTGTCACGCCTTCCATAGGGGGGCCCACATCCCTCACTCCGTCAAGCACTCCAACTCCCAGAATTCGCTGGGAGGTAACATGATCACAAACTCTCAGCCAACGTTCAGGCTCACCTGAGTAGTGATTGGTTTCACCCGTTTTAAGGACCATAGATGTTTGTCTTCAAGTGCTCTGTCTTTGCGAGGTACTGTTGCAGTGCCTGTGCCTTACCGAGCCTTGTTTATGTCTACTGACCTCCTGGTTTTGTGACTCTGCCTGTTTTAGCCTTATTCTTTTGGACTCTGTTTTGATCCCGTGTGTACCGACCCTCACCTGCCTGATTCTCCCTACATTAAACCTTTTTTACTGTAGCCTGCTCTGCCCACGTCTGACCACTCACCAGCCGTTACAGCTTTGAAGGACCGCTTTAAGATACTTTAGTGAGATATTTATTTAATGGGCTTATTTGTGATTTACATGATCATTAATAGTAGTAAATATCTTTTTAAATATAAATAAACCATTTAATAAATGACTTTGACTTTCAATCAGCCGGATCAATTAGTCATGTTCGCTGGAAATTCACAGAAACAAAATGATTGTAATTTACTGACAAAACGTAATTTCATTATGTCATCAGTGAAGAATCACCCAACACGGTGTAAACCAAAGACGCAGAACTGAGCGGTTCGCACTGTAAAGCTGTTAAACATCAGAGCTCAAGCTGCATTCTCCTCTGGACCGTACCGTTCACACATCACAGTTTGACATGGGGATTAGTTCTCCCTGTTCTCCTTGCGTGAACTCTACACTCTCTTTTGTGGCTTTTCAAGGGTCCTTTAGTAAAGTCAATGGTTGTATAAAGAACTTTGAACACTCCAGGAACTTTTTCCATGCTTCAAGCCTTCTTTTCGTGGTTAAATGGTTCTTCAGATTGATTGAGAACGTGTTACATATGGATCTGAGTAGCGCCAAACAGGGTTCTAATGTTGTTACGATGTCACGCTTGTAACAATAGAATATCCATTTCATGTGCGGTGTAGAACCATATTCTTCATCAGTCTGAAGAACTGTTTCACTATGAAAAGAACTCTTTAAGTGTGCAAAAGGGTTCCTTAAGTGTTCATG
This sequence comes from Pygocentrus nattereri, assembly GCF_015220715.1. Lineage (NCBI taxonomy): Eukaryota > Metazoa > Chordata > Actinopteri > Characiformes > Serrasalmidae > Pygocentrus > Pygocentrus nattereri. The sequence continues at coordinate 5,048,393 of NC_051215.1, forward strand.
GTTCTATTTAGAACCATTGTCTTTACTCTTGAAGTATGAGTACGAGTGTAATTCTGGCCAGAATAATTATTCCCTGTATACAATTACCAACTGTTAACACAAACAACTTTCTATTTGCCAGCTACAAAACCCCTGACCACCAATAGGCAGAATGACCTAAGAGATTATCGAATTTCTGAGCTGCTGCTGTGTTTATTGTTGTACTTTTGCAGTTATTATTTGACAAATATAGAAATATAAACATACATATCACTATTGTTGGAACAAAACCTTATATTTCCACTTTTGTTGTTTTTCAGTTTCTGTCAAAATCTGAAAATGACTATTGTCTTTTACATTATGTGTAAATTTCATGATGAATGGACCAACAAAAATGATAAAAAATGACTGTACTTTATATGTTTTGCAGTATTTGCAGTATTAAAAATAGTGAGGAATTACCTCCTATCTCAAAACTAATTTTGGAAATATCTTGGATAGACGTTTTAGTGACAGAGAGAAAAACAGGGCATTTTCCCAGGCAGAACATTTGAGCTTGAAGGACCGCTTTAAGATACTTTAGTGAGATATTTATTTAATGGGCTTATTTGTGATTTACATAATCATTAATAGTAGTAAATATCATTTCAATATAAATAAACCATTTAATAAATGACTTTGACTTTCAATCAGCCGGATCAATTAGTCATGTTCGCTGGAAATTCACAGAAACAAAATGATTGTAATTTACTGCCAAAACGTAATTTCATTATGTCATCAGTGAAGAATCACCCAACACGGTGTAAACCAAAGACGCAGAACTGAGCGGTTCGCACTGTAAAGCTGTTAAACATCAGAGCTCAAGCTGCACACTCAAGAGCACCAAGGCGAGAACAGGTCTGCACTTTAAGAACACGCTATGTATCTGACGTAGATTTTTCTTAGGACAACTTTAAGAAAGATTTCGGAAGATATTGTGAATGACGGCCTTTGTTACATGTTCAATGAGTTGTCTTTCTGTATGGCTATAAATAGCCTATAAGCTGTTTATTAAGTTAAATCAACACATTTTGTGTTAAGTAGAGCCAAAAAACTCACAAATAGTAACAAATTTTAAGAAGACCATAAACTTACCCAGACCAGCGGTCAGCCCGAGAGACAGTGACTCCCACCCAGCACTTCTCGACAGCACACTGGAATCCTCCTTGCCGTCTAAGTGGAGTGCTTCATCAAGCCACTCCTCAATGACTTGGCTCAACACACTAACGCTCCAGAGGATCTCACACAAACACACACTTCAAATGAACATTTCATTGAATGGCGCTTTAAAGGCAATGTCTATAATAACTATGTAATTACAAATTAATGATACCTATAACAACTATGTAACTACTGGTAGTGTGTTCACTGTTACACATGGATTACAGTAGTTCACCTTATGTAAATACACACATATCAACTTGAGTTTGTACTGTAAAAACATGCTGTTACAGCTATCAATGCACTACATATTCATGAACACACATGTGTTTACATAAGGTATTAGCAATTAATACATTACCAGTTGTTACATTTTTGTTGCATGTGTTGTTAATATGTTACTACAGTTGTTATAAACACAATGTAATACTGTTTATATATAATAGTGTACAAAGCTATATGTTGGTTAACAAAACACACACACACACACACACACACACACACACACACACACACACGTATATATATATATTTCTTTGGGTCTATTCAAATATATGTATAGTCAAAAATTATGAATTATAAAAAAAAACTATGAACTCTGATTTTTATTCACCATTTAACATACTGTTTTAACTCAACCCAAACTATTAGGACCAATTCAGCCCTATTTTCAGTTAAACATGCAGTACGATAATCATAATCATGACAAATACCATCACGTTGCCCACCCCTACAGTAAAGTTAAGAATATGTTTTTCTTTGCAGAAAGGTTTTGCTTTGACAGCTAATAACTTGACATTAATCACTGCCATTAAAATAACACTAATATACTAAATAATAGCACTAATAAACTAAATAATAGCACTAATATACTAAATAATAGCACTAATATACTACATAATAGCACTAATATACCCTGGCAAGAAAAATCTCAAATCTAGTGAATGCATCTAATGTTTGTCATTTTGTCAGATTGTTGTAATAATGTAAAATAATACTTTTTTTTAGATTTCTTTACTTGCTTTGAGTGAGTTTATCTACTGAAAGTGTGGCATTCCACTGGCAGATAATTGTGCCAACATCATCTTCGTTACGTCTTAATATAAACAAACTTATTTGGCAATGAAGAGACAGTTCGACGCCAAAAGTGTCAAAATGATCTTAGAATATTCTTAAATTATAACAATCTCAGAATGAGAAACATGAATATTTAGACTACACGTGCGATGACTTCACTTGACGAGGTGTCATTTTTTGCCGAGTGAGAAGGCATATCTGTTCAAATATTACTGTTAAGACATTGTACATTTTAAACGAATATTTATGGTTATTATAATATGATAATTCCAGGCGCTACTCCGAACAGAATTTATGCATCAAGGTGTTCCAGGCCATGTTCCTCTCTGACGCACTGACACTGAGCAGCTTGAAGTCTTCATCTGATGTGTTTGCATTCTTGGATCAACACGCAAACTGAAGAGTAAGAGCTGCTGGCACTGCTTATAAATTTCTGCTCTTTCATATTCGCTTTTCTTACTCTGTAGTTGTGCTTCCCCACTGCTTTTTAAGCCACGTGTGCTGAGATGCATGTAGGTATTCCATCAGATTTCAGCACATTGTGAAAAAAACAATAATAATACCTTGAATTCATAAGTGACTACATCACAGTTATCCCCAAACATACACCGATCAGGCTTAACATTATGACCATGCATATTTGACAGAACTGCTGCAGCCTTATTGTCCAACCAGAGCTCTAAGGTCTGCAGATCAGCTTCTCCTAGCTGTTCCCAAATCTCAGCTCATGTCTAGAGGAGACAGAGCCGTCTCGGTAGCGGCTCCAAACCTCTGCCTTTAAATGTATGATCAGCTGAGCCTCTAGAACAGTTTAAAGCTGGTCTAAAAACACATCTATTTTCTTTGGCATTTCACCCAAATTAATTTTACATTTCTCCTTTTATTCTATGTGTAACTTTTATTTATTTATTATTTATTTTTTACTGAATTGTTTTTAATTACTCTTTTTACATTAGTCTGTATTTGTTGTGTAATTTTATTGTTTTATATTTTATTTATATCATTAAATATTATCATTGCACTTTGTACAGCACTTTGGCCAACTGACGTTTTAAAATGTGCTTTATAAATAAATTTGACATTGACATTGACCACCTCCCTGTTCCTACACTCCTTGTCCATTTTATCAGCTCCTCTTACTGTATAGCTGCACTTTGTAGTTCTACAGTTTCAGACTGTAGTCCATCTGTTTCTCTGATGCTCTGTTAGCCCCCTTTTACCCTGTTCTTCAGTGGTCAGGACCCCCATGGACCCTCACAGAGCAGGTACTATTTGGGTAGTGATTCTCAGCACTGCAGTAACGCTGTTGTGGTGGTGGTGTGTTAGTGTGTGTTGCACTGGTGTGAGTGGATCAGACTCAGCAGTGCTGCTGGAGTGTTTAAATATCTCAGTGTCACTGCTGGACTGAGAATAGTCCACCCACCAAAAGGCAGGGTCCTGTGGGCACTGATGAAGGACTAGAGGACGACCAACACAAACTGTGCAGCAGCAGATGAGCTGTCGTCTCTGACTTTACATCTATAAGGTGGACTGACGAGGTAATAGCATCTTATAGAGTGGACAATGAGTGGACACAGTGTTTAAAAACTCCATTAGCACTGCTGTGTCTGATCCACTCAGACCAGCACAACACACCCTAACACACCACCACCATATCAGAGTTACTGCAGTGCTGAGAATGACCCACCACCCAAATAGTACCTGCTCTGTGAGGGTCCATGGGGGTCCTGAGCACTGAAGAACAGGGTAACAGAGTATCAGAGAAACAGATGGACTACAGTCTGTAACTGTAGAACTACAAAGTGCAGCTGTACAGTAAGAGGAGCTGATAAAGTGGACAGTGAGCGTCGAAAGAGGGGGCGGTCAGAATGTTATGCCTGATCATTGAATGTAAATAAACTTAATTCCTGTGGAAACTGCATGTGACTTCGCAGCATCACTTTTTCCAGTGCACGATTTTGGCACGCCGCCTGTTTAAAGACACTCAGCTGGACCACGTGACGGGAGCCTGGCTGTCCAGACCGAGCCACAAATAAGCCCTCTTAATGCAGTTAGTATAAACAAGGCATCACAACCACAATGCAGCCAGATTCCTACGCTGTGTATGTATCAAACTGGATATAAACATTGATTAACACAGCACTCACATCTCTCTCTCTCTCCACATTACAAACTCTATGACAACAGATGTACTAGCTCTACAGCACTTGATCGTCCTCTGAGATGCCATACCTCCTGTCATAACCATTCGTCAGAAACTACATCCAGTTAGCGTTCAGTTTCAGCATCACTCCCATATGAAACAGAGCCGGCTGTTGCACATTTAGGTCAAGTCAGGAGATTGGCTAGACCATGCAAGCACGTCAGATAGATTAAATTGATAGAGACAAGTGATTAGCGTGACATTAAAGGTGTTAGTAAGAAGCCTGATATGATGCAGTTTACTGGTTATTGTTGTATTTTGAGTGACTGCTGGCTTCTCTCTGGTGTTTACTATAATTCGTCATGTTGTGAAATCTTGCATGGCGCACCAGGGATGCGTCGACCCGTTGTACTGACAGGGAATGTTTAACCCTTGTGTGGTGTTCGGACCTGTGGGGCCCATTTTCAATGTTCCAACCTCAAATTCCTTGGTCTTTGCTCATTTTCTGTGAAGAACATATAAAATAACACATTTTCAGTGCCTTCACTCTGTTCACACCCCCCCCATCTGTATTACACATGTGGTGTGTTGGGCTGAACCCACGGGGAGTGAAAGTGTGGAGGTGCTGTGTCTTTCGTTCTGTTCTCTTCTTATGGCCTGCTGTTAGTGAGCGTGTGTGTGTGTGTGGGTCTGGGTGTGGGTCCACCAGACCACTGAGGAACAGAAACACCAGCACCACACGAGGGTTAAGGTCTGTGCTATGGCTCTGTGGCTTTTCCCGTCCTTGTGTTTTTAATACTGTTGTCTGTGAGAACGTAGGAAGCTCCTTCACCGTGATTGCTCCTCATTGTGTCCATACTGTGGTCAGTGAAATCCCCCCTGCTAGCTGTGGGAACCGTGTGTGTGTTCTGTGTTGTATGTTGCATGCGCCTTTGAGCATGGAAAAAGGCACTATATAAAGAAAAGTGATGATTGATGATGAGGATGATGATGATGACGATGATGATGATGACGAAGTCTTCCCAATCAATAATATTATATTTTAAAATTACACCACGTGCAAAAAAACGTGTCTGAATACTTGGATCCCCTCACTAATCTTACAACACAGAGATTCCCTCATGTGAGTCAGACTCGAGTCTTGAGTGTTAAGTGAGGATTTTAGTGCTAATGTTAGCTGTCCAGCTAACAACCTTTCAGGGTCATAACAACCCAACACACCTTTCATTAGAGAGAAGCCTTCAGTCTGAAGAACTGCCACAGGCAATAAATGCAGTGTTTAAAGAAGAGAATTCGAAAGAACTTTTACATTCACGGCATTTGGCTGATGCTTTTGCCAAGAGCGTCTTACAATTTGATCAATTTGAAATAGTCGGTTAGTCTGTAGTTTGTATAGCAAGTATAGCTACCTAGCACAATAGCTAGTGTTATAGTCAAGAGAACTAAAGCAGAGTCAGAGTTAAGATCAAGACTTTTAGTAGTTGAGTCCAAGTGAAGGCCGACATATATAAAATGATACTTATTATTCACAACACATACACACACACACACACACACACACACACACACACACACACACACAAATATACATATGTCAATGGAACCAGACTTTTTTTCCAAGTAATTTTAGGTCATTTCTTTTGGTCCATTTATCATGGAATTTACAAACTATATATAGGACTGTGGGTATTTTCAAATTATGTCAAAAACTGAAAAATGACAAATAACCCTAAGTCTATATATTATATTATATTATATTATATTATATTATATTATATTATATTATATTATATTTTATATATATACAATCTTACTCAACTGGATTCAATGGTAAAGTAATTCTCTTTTCTGTTGGGGGCAGTCGTGGGCTGGAGGTTAGGGAACCAGCTCTGTGACCAGAAGGTTGCTGGTTCGATCCCCTTGGCTGACAGTCCATGACTGAAGTGCCCTTGAGCAAGGCACCTAACCCCCAATTGCTCCCTGGGTGCCATGGATAGGGCTGCCCACTGCTGTGGGCAAGTGTGCTCACTGCCCCCTAGTGTGTGTGCTCACTAATGTGCATGTATGTGGGTGTTTCACTGCACGCATGGGTTAAACACAGAGGTCTAATTTCACAGTGTGCAAAACACAAAGACCAATGGTTGTAAAGTAATTTATTCTTGTCAAAATATTATTAAAAATCTCCACCAAAAGTAAAATTAATATAAACTAAACTACATCAGTTTTTATTATTAAATATAGTAATAATACCATTCAAATCTGATTTCAAACGATGTGTCACTTTTTGGAACTAATGAACATCAATAAACAAAGCCAACAGATTTAATTTAAATATAGACAACAGTAGTTTTGGACCTGTGGGCTGTGCCCCCCCAGTGGGTCGTGGTGGTCCTGCACAAAAATATGCAGCAAAACACTGAGAACACAATACACTAAAATTCCAAGACGCAATTCAGAGAAGAACAAACATACTGAACTCCAGATTTGGTAACATCTATTCATTATGTTTCCCTCCAAGATTCTAGCACCATCAGAAACCATTAGTTTTAAAACCTTAAGGCTTTGCTTTCTATTGGGAATTGGCTCAGCTTCCAGTAGAACACCTTTAGATCCCATTCGGAAAACCATCAAATACATTTAGGTTCACCTTTTAGACCCTTAGGATCCTTTACTTTGTGATATCGTCCCATTAAAGAAGGCAAAACACATCACAAAACTACCGATGCTTTCAATGGGACTTTTTCAACAGGATATGAAAAACACTGCACAAGAACCGCCATCCGCATCTTCTTCAGCTGTGAAATATGACCCAGATCTCTTGAATGGATTCCGATTGCTGAACTTTGCACTTTGTTGGTCTGAAGGGTTCTGTTAGTCTGAAGGGTCCTCAAGATAAATATTTGTTTTTGAAGAAGCCGTCTCTGCATGTGTCGCATCTGCAGAGAAACATGGAAGGAGGTGAGGTTTCTTAGTGATGATCTGCAGAAGATGGAAACTTTTTCCTGCAGTTTTCCAGACGTGTCCTGTACATTCCACTGTTGAAAGGGATTCTCCATTATGAAACCCTTTTTAGTCTTGGACGCTGCAGCATTCGGTCAGCTAATGCAGCTTTAATGGCAGGTATCCAAGCGGTCCTGTTGCTTTGCACAGAGAAGGTCGTGAACTCCTTCCACGATGATCTAACCCTGCAGTGGAGATGTAACAAATGGCACTTCAAATGAGGTCATATCAGAAAAATTTATGCCCTGATGAGTCACTAGATGAAGTGTCTTTGAAAGGTTTTTTCAGTGCAGTGTTGCACAAATTTTCCACACATTTTGCTTCTGACTGTTGACCGTTATCATTCTACGAAAGTAAGATCCTCCAATCTTCACAGAAACAGGACATTTCTAGAGCGCTACCCTCAGAGGTCACTTCATTAGAAAGCCCTCCTTTGGCGCACAAGTAGAGACTGTAGTCCATTTGTTGATCTGTTTGTGGTCCATGATCTGACCAAAGAGCTACTCCTGGCTGGACATGTTTGGTTGGTGATCTTAGCAGTGACACTGACGTGTGTAAAAACCCCAGTGATATTGTGTTGGTGGTTATACATTTTGGGGATTTCCATCTTTGGGAAAAGGTCCCAGACTTTTTTTGTATGACATCACAGCAGTAATTATTTCTTTATGAACTACTGTTGCTTAGATTCCCTGTGAACTGAAGGTTTTTCCACTTTTTTGTTGAGGCATATATGGAGCAGCGTGGTGGGTAGCGCTGTCGCCTCTCAGCAAGAAGGGCCTGGGTTCGATTCCCCAGCCGGGCAACCAGGGTCCTTTCTGTGTGGAGTTTGCATGTTGTGTGTGTGTCAGTTTCCTTCTGAAGACATGCAGTCAAGCCAATTGGACATGGTAAATTGCCCCTAGGTGTGAGTGAATGTGTGTGCCTGTCTGCTCTGCGATGGACTGATGACCTGTCCAGGGTGCATCCTGCCTCCTGCCTGATGACAGCCGGGATAGGCTCCTGCATATAAGGAACATTTTCACCAGCTACACCAGCAAAAATCAGCAAAGTCTCTAGACTCCCTTGAACACTACCCTCTCTGGTCACTTCATTAGAAACCCCTCCTTTGGTGCACAAGTAGAGACTGTAGTCCATTTTTTGCTCTGTTTGTGTTTGCTGTCCTCTGGCCCTTCACCAGTGGTCAGTTTCTGACACTCTTGGCTGGACATTTTTGGGTGGTGATCTTACTGGTGACTTCCTTAAAATGAAGTTTCCATAGATTTTATTTTTTATTTTTATTATGTTTATTATGATTCCATTTTTTCACTACCAAAACAATCAGAACACTACTAGATCAGTTCTTCAGTAAGCTCATTTTCAGTTTTAGCTCATTTTAACCAGAACTCAAAAGCACTAGCCAGTACACGACTGGCAAGCACAGCCTTTTTATAGTACACAGACAAATTCATAACATTTTTAATTAAAATACAGAAAAGTTTAGTTAATTGCAGAACATTTGTCAGTTTTTCAATGGTGATGATTCCTAAAGTTTCACACTGATTTTCACACTTTGGGACACATTAACTTCAAAGCAATGAGATCTAACTGCTCATCATGTGGCCAAGAGGGACAGGGATGCAGCCTCACTTCCTGCTCTAAAATGCAGGGGCTAAATCTCATTTGCTGCACCCAAAATCAAACTGTACTAAGCAGGACTGGCGCATCAAAACAGGTTAGAAGCTCATTCATTAATTAAATGTGTATAATAGCTTGCAGTTTTGGACGCAGTTTTTGTGTGTCAGTACTGGCATGAAAATCTGTCACATCACCATTAAAAAGGTTTTTTATTTAAAAAACTGAACTAATTACAAAAAATTAAACCTAACTCAAATTAAACCCAAACTTCACTTTTAAAGAAATGAAAAATTATAAACATAAAAATTAAAGTTATTTAATTAATATTTTTTTTGTTGCACAAATGTAAATGTAGGGGTTTGAATAGAAAATACAATAGAGCACCCCAATAATGATTTTGTATGTACTTGTGTCTGTGTATATATATATATATATATATATATATATATATATATATATATATATATATATATATATATATATCGCTGCCATTGGAACATAAACTTTGTATCTGCAATACGGTAATTTTACAGGAGAAGGAAAAAACCTACTTTACTTTTAATGTAACTCAATGGAACCAGAAGTTTTTCCAAGTAATTTTGGGCCGTTTCTTTTGGTCCATTTATCGTGAAATTTACATATAATGTCAAGAACAACAGGGATTTTCAAATTATAACAAAAAAAAACATGAAAAACGACAAAAATTGAGATACAAGGTTTTGTTCCAACAGCAGCGATACACACACACACATGCATATATATATATATATATATATATATATATACGTGTGTGTGTGTGTGTGTGTGTGTGTGTGTGTGTGTGTGTGTGTGTGTGTGTGTTATGCATCTGTTTTTTCCTTGGATTTAAATAGATCATAAAATAATCCTGGTAAATATTTAAGATCTGAATATTCATTCATTCATTCTGTGGATCCGCAGTTCAGACTAATTCGGTCAGCATCCAGCGGATCTATAAGGCAGTCAGAGACTGGACGATCCTGAGCGATGAGCTGAAGCTCAAGACAGGATTTTTCATATAATAATTACTTTTAAATATGACAAATAAAACCTTCATAGAAAAGCAGAACAGCACACGTGAAAGAGCTACAACGGCATGACAATGGAAATGTAAAATAAACGATGTAATACAGTTAAATATGAAAAATACAAAGAAGAGGAAAAAAATGATGTAAAAAAAATAATAATATGTGAAGCAACTTCCTCGGTTCGGTTCTACGTCACCACTGGGCCGGATGTTGACGGCGCTGCTGAGCCAGCTGGAGCAGAAAAACAAAAACAACGGGGAGAAGTCGGGGAAGTTAGCGCTGTTATCCCGACAAAAACGGCCTTAAAACCGCTCAGCACTGACCACAAGGACTAGACATACAGACACATAACGCCTGCTACTTTAACGAGACCGAAGGCCGGTAAGACTTCGCTGGTTTTTGCTGGTTTAATCGGAAAATGTTCCGTCTGCGTCGAGAAAAAGTAGTAAAAACCTTCCGTTTACCGACCGGTTCAGCCGCTGTCCTCATGACAGGTGGGCTCGAGTGGGTTATGCTTTCGTTCAGTCGTTTTTTGAACGTGTTGCGTTGCAAAAATCGACCCTGAGCTAACTTAATACTAACTACGAAGCTGAAGTCGGCTTCTTGTTTGAATTCACCCGTTCCACCTTAAATGGCGCTGCAGTAGCGTTCTAGTGCCTCTGCGTTATTATAATAACTGCTGCACCATTTAAGGTGGAACGGGAAAGTTCGAACAGCACGCTGGTGAATAGGAAGCCAACGCTTTGGTGGAAACTGCTGAAGCTAAACTCGAGGCTGAAAAGCTCTTATACGCGGCTTTGTGAAGTGAAGAAACACTGAGAGAGATTTTAAATGAAGAGGCTGCGGACGACAACTAAGTCTTGTAAGAGTGAAGATCTTTCAAAGATAAAAGCTACAACAGGGACGTCTGTCTAAAGAAATCTAAAGAGCTGACCACAGTAGCCTAATGTATCTTCTCTGTCCTGTGATATGCAGGAAAACAGCCTTACTCCTAAAGGGGAATACCTCCGATTTCTCAAAATCTCAGAATAAGTCAGTCCTTGAGATGCCAGTGAAGGGTTCGGGTTAGTCCGTCAGAATGGTTTGGTTCGGAGAAACTTGGCGACTCCAAATTTCTTTACAGTGGTAGTGATAGGAACCAGGGGTCACAGTGTGTACAACACACATATAGCCTGTTTATTTCCTATCTAAAGAGACCAGTGGACCTAGACGTGTTTATTTTTGTTATATAAAGATGGTAAAGTAGTAGTAAATCTGAAAAAAAGCATCTCTTTGGGTACTATTTCACCGTGCATGTTTGCATATGATGAGAATATAATGTCTCGGGCATCAGACAATGTATTCATAACAACTTAATGTAATAACAAGTAGCTTTTACAGGCATTGAACACTTTGGGCCTCTGATTTCTGTCACCAGTGTAGATCATTCTGACTGGGTAAACTTAGAACGAACCACTCTGACTTTGTTTACATTGTAACCCTTAATTATATCGAGATTTTGAAAAATCAGTGTAGTTCCCCTTTCATGAGAACTGTAGGATCTGCCTAATATGTTTATAATGTATTGCAGTGTATTGATTCAGTCATTCAGTGCATGGCTGAGGAGACAAGTGTCCATCAGAACGTTATGTGTGCAGGACCGTGTGGACTGCTGAGTGCGCCATGGGCCGAATCTTTCTGGACCACATTGGGGGCACACGGCTTTTCTCCTGTGCCAACTGCGACACCATCCTGACCAACCGCTCCGAGCTGATCTCCACTCGTTTCACCGGAGCCACAGGCAGAGCCTTCCTGTTCAACAAGGCACGTATCTCCATGAGTCTGCAGCCCTGCACAAACACAGCTCTAGTGAATGAGTCACCTGTTAACAGAACCAATATACAGACATTGACCCCAGACCAAACCATGAGTGTCCTTGTATGTGTCTGTTGTCTCTTTGTTTAATGCTTGGAAGAAGCTCTGCTGCTGAAGGACAAACTATTTCTCAGCTTACATCCGGTACTGGTGTAGTGTTTACTGTAAGGATAGACTATATGTCAAAAATATAACTACACAATAGATCACCATATGCATTATGCATCATAATATTTAGGTTTTCAGGGGTTTGGAATGGACTTCACAGTTTAAACTACTGTAGGCGATGATAAACTGAGAGTGCAGTGTGAAAATAAACTATTCAAGAGGAAAAATCAAACAACTGTGAAAACGTCTAAGCATTGGCCCGGTCATCAGGAGGTCGCGAGTTCGATTCCTGGTGATACTACAGCCACCCCGTGGCCGGGGGTCCACAATTGCCCTCGCTCTCTAGGTGGGAAAGATGGCCCTCCCCTCTCCCCCCATCCCTCGAACGTGATGCTAGTCAGCGCAGGCGTTCGGTTGTCCAGTGACGTTGCATGAGAAGCAGTTAGAAAAGATGCGGTGGTGCTTCGCAGGTCTCGGAGGAAGCCTGTGTTAGTCTTCACCCTCCCTGCGTTGATATTTTTGTGTAACTGGGGGAGTCCTAACTAGCGGGTGGGATTTGAGGCGGCTAAACTGGGGAGAAAATTGAGTAAAAATCCAAAAATAAAAAAAGGACTTATGTCTATAGAATGCTATAGAATGGCATAACATCTTTCATGTTGCCCTTAAAGCCTTTCAGCTCCGGTTATAAAACTTTGCAACAGCGCTTTTATTATATTGATGACGGTATTAAGTGCAAACTGCTCAAGTGAAATGAAATCCTTGTTTAATCATTTGTTTTAGGCTTAGGCTGTTTTATTGAATTGATAGCCAAGCTTACACTCCACTGCTAGATTATAGGTCCAAGTTGAGTGAAATTCACTTTATGGCCAAAAGTATGTGGACAACTCTCCTAATTATTGAGCTCAGATATTTTAGCCATACATTGCAAGCAGGTGTAAAATCAAGCATCTAGACATGTAATCTCCATAGACAAATTTTAGGAGTAAGATGGGTCGTACCGAAGAGCTCAGTGATTTAAAGCATAGTGCTCTCATAGGATGCCACCTTTGCATTCATGAAATATCTGCCCTGCTAGATCTGCCCTGGTCAACTGTAAGTGCTATTATTGTGAAAATGGAAGCATCTAAAAGCAACAACACACTCTCAAATCACAGTTTCCTGTACGAACCTATTTGTTAATAAGGATATCTGTATGAATGACTAAAATCATATTAAATTAATATTTTTAGTTGAGGACTGTCTTACGATCTACTGGTTTTCTGTCGGTTTTGATGTGATTAGAGGAACAACAGCCTCCTGATCTGTGTACATATGTGGGCGGAGCATCCACAGCTAAGACTACTGCAGTTCTGCACTAAGCACCAGCTTATCTTTCTTGCACTGCTACACTAAAGACTGTTCTTATGTCTCAAGGTGGTGAACCTGCAGTACAGCGAGGTGCAGGATCGCGTGATGTTGACGGGCAGGCACATGGTGCGCGACGTCAGCTGTAAGAACTGCAACAGTAAGTTGGGCTGGATCTATGAGTTCGCCACGGAGGACAGTCAGCGCTACAAAGAGGGCCGCGTCATCCTGGAGAGGGCGCTGGTGAGAGAGAGCGAGGGTTTTGAGGAGCACATCCCCTCGGATGCGTCTTGAAAGCAGGCGTTCGCGTTTCTCTCGGTGAATCTTTCTCACTACCTGCTCCTCTTTGCTATGGTGTACCAAGGCTTTGTGGTGATGTTTCATATCTACTCCAAGGTAACCTTCAGTATGTGTATGCTGGCTGCATCTTTGCCCATCGGTACCTTTTACTCCTACAACATCAGAGCTATGAGTATGAGATATGCGCACAGTCACAGAACAAAACTAGCACCCACAATCTGCACTGGCTGCTGTAACACCAAGGCTTTTTGATATTGTAGTGGTCCAATGCTGTACTGCACGTGTTCCACAGCTTCAGAGTACACGTACAGCACCTTTCAGATCCTCATTGTTTTCAGTAGAGTTTACAGTGTTGGTTGTTACATCACTGGGTTGATTGTTCTACAGTGGGACTCATTTAATTGTGGTCGGGCAGCTCATGGTTGTACTGGGAATGTTCACGAATGTTCTCCTGATGGCCAAAAGTGAATGTAATCTCATTGGTCAATCACAGTAAGTACCCCAGCCCAGCAGTAAAACGAAATATCTAGGGTTGGTTTCCTGGACAGGGATTAAGCCTAGTTCTGTTTGTACTGGTTTTTTTCTTTCTTTCTTTAAATGGAGAATCTCCATTCAAAATGCTGTGAACTCTCTTGGCTTGGCTTAATCCCTGTCCAGGTAACCAACACTGGAATCCTAAAGGAGGGGTGATTTAGCCTCCAGACTCGGTTCGGTTTCCCAGCTATTTACTAAACACTAATGCTGTTTTCACTGTATATGACGTGTAGTATAGGGATGCCCCAGATTCTGCTTCTGATTTCTATACAACCAGATCAGCCCAGACTCACACTGCTTGAGCTAAGTGAACTCATAAGACACACTAGCACATTTCTGGCATGTGGTAAGAGCCCAAGTACCGATATAACTAACATTATTTGCTGTAAAATGGGCAGAACTGGTCTAACAAATTTGTAAATGAAAAATGAGTTGCCTGTTTAAATAACATGAATCAAATAAGGTGCAACATCAAAAGAAGGAGGCGACTGGACATTTAGCACAATGAGTCATGTATAATTATGCTACAGCGGTTTGATATCTAATGAAGATTAGCAGCAGCATTCAGACACAGCACAAGTGCTCTTACCTGCTTCACATTATTTACAGTACTGTGCGAAAGTTTTAGACATCTAATCAAATGTTTAAACACTTTCCCTCAGCAGTGAGTTTATCACAGTATACATTAGAATAAAGTCGTATTCATAATTCAAATAAACATGAAAACAATAAAAAGTAACAAGAATTTCTTGGGTCCATATTTTTCCTTGACACCTTCACAGCCGCCACAGAGACTCGTTAATATCATCAATTACATCATGAGCTCAATTTACTGAGCACTGATTGGCCAAACCAGGAGCTGCTTTTAAACTACATATAATACTGGGCTTCCTCGAGGAGCGGCTTGGAAATGGGTAAACAAACAAACACACATCCAGAAAATCACTATTTATTATATATATATTGAAACAAAAATCAGCAGATCTTGGCCAGTTCTAATTGTGCATCTATAGTGTAGTATATTCACAGTCTCAGAGCTCAATATGCTCAGTAAGATCCAGCATTCACTTAGAATTGATCATCATTGTCATTTCTACACCACAGAGATTTTGTGATGAAGGGACCAGTAGAAAAAGTCCAAAGTTATTTGGAATAAAATCTGATTACATTAATGTTACAGTGAGTTAAGTCATTATTTCAGCCATGCAAGGATTTGTTACTACAGCAGTGACGTAGTGTAGATGGCCGTCATTGTCCCACAGTTCGGGGTGCAGCAGAAACATGCAAGGTTAGCAAATAAGGCTAAATCTCTTACAATTCCCAGTAGCACCTTATACACCGTAAAAAAGATAGATCATCTTAAGCCTTATCAGTTTGATTGATTTAATAATTTTATAGGCTTATTTAATGCATTTCTGGATGTTTTTACTTGGTTTAAGTCATCTGACATAGATAGATATTTAATTTAATTGGCTTGAAACGAGCAAAATGATCTGCCAGTAGAATAATTTCTGTAGCTCGAAAAAAAAAAATGTTAAAAATTAAAGGTTAAATAATCTTAAAACATTTCTTACAACAGTCTAATAATGAGAAGTATTAAACATGCTAATGGCATTTTAGACCTTTTCCCTTGCCCAGATATCATTTTATGTGATGTACATCCTACAGTATTAGTGTTTAGTATGTAGTTGGGACATTTCGAATGCAGTGGCTGACTCAGTATTGAGCTCTGCTGTATTCCATTGTGTTCCAGTCTCCACATTTTAACTGGAGCCCAGATAAGAGTCCGGTCTTATTGCGCTGATCGCAGCCACTATGTGCAAAACAAGATCAGCTCTTGAGGTCTAAGAGGCTTTAAGATTTTATGATTTAGACACCTCTGTGCCCAGGCTGAATCAAATTTCATTCGTCCTTAAGAATGTTTTTGTGTGTTCAGTGTTTTCGCCCTAATCTCTATCTGCATCGTACTGTGCTTGTATTGTACAGTCGACTGCAGTCATAAGAGCAGCTTTGGAGACCTGATTGGAGGTTTTACATTATGTAGTCACTTAACTTCACTGCAACTGCCCATTGACTTCTACTGTAAGTTTCCAGTCAGTTGGTAGGGCTGCATGATATGAACAGACAATGCTGTTGGGCGTCGCAGTGAGGATGTGAGAAAGATGAGTTGTTATTAAAACTGTGCCTCCGACTGGATGTCATGCATGTACAAACTTTTTGGATGTGTAAACAGAAATCGAGCCATCTTCTCCTTTAAACAAGTGACAGAACGCAAAATTATCAAAGCACCATTCTCAACTGTGCACGATAAAAAGAAGGAATTCATGTTTTTATTTATTTATTTGCTTTTATTTATTAAAGATGTTTGTTTTGACAGCCGTTACTGCCTCGCACACTTGAAACAACACTGGGTGTGAGTACAATCCTAATGTTCGGCATGTTTTCCCAGGCTTACAGTTCAGGCTGCAGTAGTTTCAGTGCAGCATTCAGGCTTCTAACGGTTTCTGCAGGCAGTGCAGTGACGTCTCAATCGATCTGTTCTGTCACCTCAGATCTTAATGGTGTGTTTATCGGGAAACTCGCATCACAGTAACGATAAAATTAGGATTCATCGTGCAGCCCTTTCAGTTGCCGTTCCGTATAAACGCGAGATGGCAGTACAAATGCAGCAGATAGAGATTAGCTTGAAAACGCTGGCGTATTCCTTTGAGTGAATTGCTTTGAAGGTCACAGTCCACACGTTGTCCTTTTGTTTGCGTAGTCGGGTATTACGTCATTATATAATTTTTTTTTATTGTGGTTGTTAAAAACATTAGTGATAGACCAGTATAATCATCTTAGTTTCATAAGGCATTATGATTTGGCCAAAGTGCTCATTTATATTGTAATCGGATTTCATGATGCTGTTAGAATTATTTCTGCTTTTTTGTTGCATGCAATGGAAACTATCGTCTGAAGGATGATTGTGTGTTTTCTCCTTCAGCTTTGTTCCTTGATGTTTTGTGGTTCATTTTGAATAAACAGTAATGTCTTTCAAACTCACACACTAGCTGTTTATTTTGTTGTGTTTTTGGCTACTAAACAGAACAAAAATGAAAAGTGATAAAAGAGTGCAAGCAGTGAAGATTTATATATATATATATATATATTTACACACTCACCGGCCACTTTATTAGGTACACTAGTAAAAAGGTTGCTAGTAGAAGGTTGGACCCCCTTTTTCCTTCAGAACTGCTTTAATTCTTCGTGGCAGACTTTCAACAAGGTGTTGGAAACGTTCCTCAGAGATTCTGGTTGGTGATTTGAGTTCCTGTTGCCTTTCTATCATCTGGAACCAGTCTGCCAATTCTCCTCTGACCTCTCACATCAACAAGGCATTTTCGTCCACACAACTGACCGCTCACTGGATATTTCCTCTTTTTCGGACCGTTCTCTGTAAACCCTAGAGATGGTTGTGCGTGAAAATCCCAGTAGATCAGCAGTTTCTGAAATACTCAGACCAGCCCGTCTGGCACCAACAACCACGCCACGTTCAAAGTCCCTTAAATCCCCTTTCTTCCCCCGTTCTGATGCTCGGTCTGCACTTCAGCAAGTCGTCTTGACTACCTCTACATGCCTAAATGCACTGAGTTGCAGCCGTGTGATTGGCTGATGAGCTATTTGTGTTAAAAAGCAATGATACAGGTGTACCTAATAAAGTGGCTGGTTGTATGTGTGTGTGTGTGTGTGTGTGTGTGTGTGTGTGTGTGTGTGTGTGTGTGTATAAAAACTTTTTTTTTCCTACTATAAAATTAACAGTTGAACTGTATCTACACATCAATATTGAAAGAATAGGGAAGAATGAAAGGGTGGAACTCTTTTCTTTCAATATTGACAATATAGAGCATGGAATTAGCTCACACAGGCCATGAAGTCAAGCTCAGGCCCCAATCAAATCGCCAGTCGTTATCAGCTGATGGCTCAGCTGATCGCCTGCTATGCATACAATTGCCTAAATTTGTCAGGGCCTTTAAGCTGCTTTAGCCTCCCATTCTTGCCGCTTCCTCTTTAAGCCACTTTGCAACCTGCATCCACCTTCATGCTGTGCTTTATTCATTTCATATTTGTTGTCATTGATGGGGTCTTTTGCTGTTCTCTCTGTTTTAGACTTTCCGTGTATGCACATGGAAGGGCAGGGTGGTCCCAGAACACAGCTATACCACCAAATATAACTTACTGCAAATGTAAACAAAATATTTTCTTTGATGACGCAGTCCTGACATACACTACAGTCTTTGGCAGTCACAATTAAATGTTTAAAACTATTTATCTCACACAGTGATTAGAATACTAAAAATTAGAATAAAATTAGAATACTATAGAATAGAATTAAATTTAGAATTATAAAGGGTTAGAATATCATTTTCATGGATGCCTTTAGCACATTACTCTATATAGAAAACAGTTAGTGAGGCATTTCGTGTATTTCTTCAAAATGAACAGTTGAACTGTATCTACACATCAATCAGTAACAGTGTATCATAATGTCAGAACATCTCATAAGCAGGTCTGTTTTCTCTCCTCCTCTGTTCACTGGTTGCTATGCATTTATCCTTTAACTTGGCAATAGAACCAATTCTGATTCGGACCTAATCCATCAGAACATGCGACAGCTACGATCAGGAATTAAAATCTTTGCTATTATCAGCTAATATCGGCAACACTGGTAGGGGTGGTTGATCGGAATCTGGGGATTTTTGTGTTTTCCAAACATGCATTCGGATCATTTTTTCAGGTAATTATAGCTTCATAGCTATAAGCTTCTATTACCTGTTAGCTGTATTAGTCTCACAGCTCCAGTGTAAAATTAAAGAGGCAAACATGTCTTGGCTGACCGACTTCATCTTACATAAGGGTTATATAAACCAGTGTATTTTTCAAAATACACTGGTTTATATGTCATCGAAGTCATTTCATGATGTGAAATTGTCCTTTGTGAATGGTGGTTATAGGGACCAGGAGTCTTGATGTCTGCAACACAAATATGGCCATTTTATGTACTCTCCAAACCCACCAGTGATCACGTCATCTTTTCTATATGTTTAGTGTATTTGATAATGGCAAAATAGTGATACAGCTGAAAAACTAAGTTTTGGCAGGGGGCTGTTTTGTCAAATAAGACCCTTCATGTAACTCTCCACCATCAGTAAATGGATAAAATATGTTTTAGGCCCAAACCGTAACCAGTTTATGTAACAACGTTCTGTGTTACATAACTTTTAGAGACATAAACTCTTCACCACTGTGAGAAATACTGAGAATTTAAACTACAAGTAACTACATTTTACACCACAGCCTGCATTGTAAGTAAAGTGGCACATGAAACCCACCACAGTGAAAGAACCTGAAACTGACACTTGACTTTGTCCACTAGTTGGTGACATAACCACATTTGTTCAGCAGGTCTCCAGTAAAGCTTCGATCTCATGACTGAGGCTTTGTGGCCTCTGCTGTGGGAGACAGTTCAGGCCTTGTCTTGGACTCAAAAGGGATTTTCCACCAAAATCAGTTTGTAGGACCAGGCTTAATGTGGAAACCTGCAATGTACGTGTGTGTAAAGCATAAGCATATTTAAAGGAGTAGTTTGACCACAAATCAGATTCAGCCACTTTTAACCCTCATGTAAGATGAAGTCGGTCAGCCAAGACATGTCTGCCTCTAGTTTTACACTGGAGCTGTGAGACTAACAGGTAATAGAAGCTTATAGCTATGAAGCTATAATTACCTGAAAAAATGACCCGAATGCATGTTTGGAAAACACAAAAATTCCCAGATTCCGATCAACCACCCCTACCAGTGTTGCCGATATTAGCTGATAATAGTAAAGATTTTAATTCCTGATCGTAGCTGTCGCATGTTCTGATGGATTAGGCCCGAATCAGAATTGGTTCTATTGCCAAATTAAAGGATAAAGGCATAGCAACCAGTGAACAGAGGAGGAGAGAAAACAGACCTGCTTATGAGATGTTCTGACATTATGATGTACTGTTACTGATACGCTGATCTCGAACCACAAAGGATAAGTTGTGTAAATTAGATGTTTTGCAACTTCCTTAAAGGGACATTCCACATATTTTTGCGTAATTCATTGGTTAAGGGCTGCGATTTAGCTTAAGCTAGATGCCCTATATACATTACGTGTTGCATTTCATGTAACAATGTTTATCTGTATCGTCAAAAATAAATAGATGTAAAGTCGTTCAGAGTGGTGTGATGTGAAACGTTACGTTCTAGCAAAACGAGTCAATTTTTCGTCATGGCAGTGGTGGGCAGTTTAATGCCTCTGAAAGCTACCGAAATGTTCCATCCATTTTCTAATCCGCTTCTCCGTCAGGGTCGCGGGGGGATGCTGGAGCCTATCCCAGCAGTCTTCAGGCAGAAGGCAGGATACACCCTGGACAGGTCGCCAGTCCATCGCAGGGCAGACAGACAGACACAGACAGTCACTCACACCCAGGGGCAGTGTAGCACGTCCAATTGGCCTGACCGCATGTCTTTGGACTGTGGGAGGAAACTGGAGAACCCGGAGGAAACCCACGCAGACACGGGGAGAACATGCAAACTCCACACAGAGAGGACCCCGGTCACCCGGTCGGGGAATCAAACCCAGGCCCTCTTTGCTGTGAGGCGACAGTGCTACCCACCACGCCACCGTGCCGCCCGCTACCGGAATGTTGTACAATAGTTTTGAAAACTATAAAACTTTGGCCTAAAATATATTTTTGGCAGAGAGAGATACATGTAGTGCACAGTATGGGGCAAATAGTACACACACCCACGTCCTCTAAGCCTCTTCGCCTCCTGGGTCACGGGGGGGTGCTGGAGCCTATCCCAGCTGCCATCGGGCGGAAGGCAGGATACAGGTTGGACAGGTCGCCAGTCGCAGGGTGTACAGACATACACATTCACTCACACCTAGGGGCAAGTTAGCATTTCTGAATGTCCTAACTGCATGTCTCTTAACTGTGGGAGGAAACCCACGCAGACACGGGGGAGAACATGAAACTCTACACAGGACCCTTGTTGCCCGGCCGGGGAATCGAACCCAGGCCCTTCTTGCTGTGAGGCAACAGCGCTACCCACCCAGCAAATAGTACCTGAAACATGTTTTTCCAGATTTGGCACTATTTTACCATCATAAACATCACGTAAAAAAGTCCGAAGACTCATGCAAGTGTTTTGTTTTGCATAGTAAATAAAACGTCTGTATTCACGTTACACCTTGTGGCCCCTGGTTCATATCACCAGCACTGTTAATCAGGAATCTCTTACTTCACATCAAACCACTCTGAATGACTTTCCATCCCAATGACTGAATTGTGGAGCAATTTGGGAAAAAATTGGTGGAATTCCCCTTCAAACCCTGATACAGTCAATGCATAATGCTGCTGCTGGATGCGTGGATATGGATCTTAACTATCCCACATAAAAAGACAGCCGTTCTCTCCATGCTGGTATGATTCTTGTCAGTGTAATTAGAGCACATTCAGCAGAGGAGGAGTCAGTGTCAGCAGCTTTGACTGAGCTTCATTATTAACCCTTTCATATCTCAGTGAGAACAGGTTGAACTTTGCTGCAGAGTCAGGCTACTGTGTGATATAATGCGACACGTGTGCAGGCATGAGGGGGAAAAGAGGGGCATAATGGAAATAGATACTTATTAACTTTATTAGAACGTTGCTATCAGTGCATGGTTATACAGTATGTTCAAAGATCAGCTACATTCTTTCTTTTCATTCCTACTTTCTCACAGAAATGGTCCATTAATTATTCCAGTTGTGGAAATCACACACACACTAGGCATTTTGCTCATTCATCACCTGATTTGACTCATCAGGCAGCGGCCAGGCCTGTCATGGGCTACATCATGTGTGTTAGAGTAGCTATCTTGCTTTGTGTTTGAATTGGTCCCTTATTGTCCATTCCCTGCAGTGCCAAGTAAGTAGTGACCATTTAATGTCAAAGGAAAATACACATATATGGACAAAAGTATTGGGACTCCTACATATTACACCCATAGGAACTTTTATGACACCCCATTCTAAATCCATAGGCATTAATATAGAGTTGGTCCCCCCTTTGCAGCTACAACAGCTTCCACTCTTTTGGGACGCTTTCTACAAGATTTCCCTTAACACAACTTTACAGTTGGCACAATGCAGTCAGAGAGGTGATGTTCTCCTGGCATTCGCCAAACCCAGACTCGTCCATCAGACTGACAGATAGAGAAGCGTGATTCATCACTCCACAGAATGTTTCCACTGCTCCAGAGTCCAGTGGTGATGCTTTACACCAGTCCATCCGACGCTTGGCATTGTCCGTTGTGATCTTGGGATTGTATGTCGCTGCTCGGCCGTGGAAACCCATTTCACGAAGCTCCTAATGTGCAGTTCTTTTGCTGATGTTGCTTCCAGAGGCAGTTTGGAACTCTTTAGCGAGCGATTCAACAGAGGACATTCACTGAATAATAGATATTATATTTAGCTGCCAAGACACTGAAAATAAAGGCTTTTTTAACTGGAAATTAAATAAATAAAGGGTCTGACTTTTATAAATAAACATCACAAACAATCTGATCCATCATAAATATCCATCCATACCTTAGCTTTGCATATGGTGTAATATATAAACAGTAAATATAACCCATATCAAAATCTTAAATGGTTCCTTGAGTGATTCAAAGTATAAAGACCCTTCACATTATGTAAAAAGCTTAGAAAGAACCCTAAAGTACTAAATAACCTTTAGAACATGTGAAGATCTTCTCATACATTCGCTAAGTCATAGAAACTGTCATCACTGTATGGCTTTGCAGGCTGTATTTAAATGAGCTGAATGTGAATTGTAACTGTGGGTGTGAACAGCTCACTCCTCATTAGCAGTTACTGAATTAATTAGTGCATCTTCTGTTCTCAGGTTAACTGAGCGTGACGCTGGCTTGCGTAGTGCTGTCTTAGAGACCTGTGTTTTGGTTACCTACCTGCCGAGCTGAGTCACTGTGACAATCGTGGTGTGTGTGTGTGTGTGTTTGTGTGTGGGTGTACGTGCCTGCTCTGGTGCTTTTGACCGGTAGGTTTTGGTCACTGCCCTGCCCACTGGATCCAGCAGAGCCACCCTGATGACGCTCTACATTAGCAGCAGAACTGGGGGTCAGTCATGCCTCACATCCTGCCATGTCTGTCATATATTATTCACTTATTTGAAAACTGAGCCTGGATCACTGACTTGTCACGATTTCTGTCCTCCTTCCGTGGCTTGCAGTCGTGGCAAACTTCACACCAAAGTTTGGAAGCAACACTGACTTTGTAAAAACAAGACGGACGAGCCTTTGCTGGACGGCCATCACTGAAGTGATTACACTGATATTGTTTATATATATATAGATATATCTTATTGATCTAATAATTCTGTCAATTTTGCTGTCTAAGCACGTCCAGTCTGGGAGCAGCACTGAGCACTGAGCTGCTAGCAGAGCAGCGCCACCTGGGGGAGCCGCACAGCAGCACAGCCAGGTATACCCAGTCAGTCTTTTGGTTGTGGGCTCACCTCTCCTCAGCCATCCTTACAATACACAATGCTATGCAAGCTTATATATACTCAGCACATACTACAACCTAAACTGCTGAAGTAAAATTTTTTTTCATGACCATAATCTGTGGCAGTCCTGTGGTCGAGCACATGGTTCAGAAGCACTACGTATTTTCCACAGCTGCTGCACCTTCTGTATTTTCCCAGATACAGCATTTTCACAACCCCACGCAATGTTCCAGACCAAATATCATTATTAATAATCAGATTTGAATGAAAAGGTCTGCTAGTAGTAGTATTATTAGTGCAACTTTAAAGTCTTTTGTTTTGATTAACCCTGAAAAATGGACAGTATAGTATATGTGGTACATGTGATTGACAAAGAGGTTTCGTTTTATGCAGTGGTCAGTGGGCAGGTCACTTCCTCTGTGATGCCATGCTGTGACGTCATGCAGCTGAACATGTGATAAAGTATCCACAGCACGCGGCTGATGAGAAGTGGAAAATAAGGCATAATGCTTGGTAATCCTTAAACAGCTATAGTTATTGTACACAGAGTTTACAGAGCTTTCATTATTTAGGCTGTATATATATATATATATATATATATATATATACATATACAATTACATGGTTACATAATAAGATCATAGACTATGTATGCGCTTGTTTCTGTTTAAACAAAAAATGACAAACATAGAAAGACAGTCAATTTCCTAAAATCATTGCAAAACAATGACTTTCATTTATTGCATATCCAGTCATTAAGTACATGTTCATGTTTCCGGAGGAATTGCTGAGGAGATTAGATGTAAGACAGATAGACATGAGAAAATGAGTGAAACTACACAATATATTGATAAACCTGTGTCAATATTGCTTTCTCAGCACCCCAGGCCCTGAAAAACGGTGCTAAGTGTTGTTTCACATTTGAATTTCTAAAGACTTTTTATCTTTTTCTTTACCTGTAAGCACCTGAATGTAACTGCTACACCAATTAAAGGTGAATCGGGAATGTTGAATAAGAGGCCACCACAGTTTTGTCAAACTTCTTGAGCCGTTTTCTTATTTTTTCATACGTGCATTCTGCGTAGTCAAGGCTCCAACTGTCAGACACATCATAGAGTTGTTAGGTCATCTCTAGTAGACTTGGTGTCTAACACTGTATGACACACTGTTATTCATTAACATGGACAAAAGCTGCATAAAATCAGTAGCAGCAGCCATTCATTTCAAGCCATTATTTTTTCAAGAAATATGTCGTTAGAAAGGAAGTGAGATGTACTATAATTATGTGCATAAAGAAGGAGAAAGTCAACGTGAAAACACATCAAAACTGTAGTTTCAAAAACTGATTAAAAGCTACAGAGAAAATGGGACTCCTAACAACCACCTGGAAGACCTGCTAGACACCAAAACTGCCTAAAACTAAACTTAACGCTTTCGTCTCTGAGAGAGAGGAGAACATCAAGCTGCTTCAGATCTGAAAACGTCCACAGGATGTTCACTCTTTTCAAAACCGTTCTATATGGAACCACATAAAACACTTGGGAGTAGTTATTTCGCCATTGACCAAGTGACTCGCTTCTTCAAGGGTTCTTAAGTTAAACGAAAGGTTCTATATAGGACCATGAGTTCTGTGTAGAACCATTTCATGTGTAAAAGGTTCCTTGCATGGTGAAATGGTCCTTCAGATTGAAGGAGAATGTGTTATATATGGTTCTATAAAGAACCTTTGAAAACAGTTCTATACAGCACCAAGCAGGGTTCTTCTATTGCAAAGAGGTTGCGCTTGTAATGACAGAACGTTTGGGTGCTATATAGAACCATTTTCAAACGGTTGAACATGTTTTGAACGACACATTCTCCTTTAGTCTGAAGAACCATTACCCCATGCAAAGCATGAAATGGTTCTAGATGGAACTCACAGTTCTAAATAGAACCATTCTCTTTACTAAAGAACTCTTAAGGAAGTCTTTTTAAGTGTGTAAGGCTGTCAAAATACCAGAGTTCTGATACTGATACCAAGTGTGGTGTCACAGGGCTCAGCATCCATCAACGTCATGGCAACAAATTAAAAGCCCTCATCTGAGCGGCGAATCGTCGCTGTCGGAGCAGAACCTCGCATCTTCTTTTGCATTGTTTTTCATTCTTTGACTTACATTTGAAACGCTGCAAACATTTTATGACAAAGAAGAACTTTCAGATTTGTACAGCTTGATTAACACGTCTTTTCTTGAACTCAGTCTCTCTTCTATTTAATAGAAACAAATTCAGATGCGGGCAGCCTGGTGCTTTTTTAAATAAATAACAAATGGAAAGCAGAAAGTTCGAGCACTGAATGGATTGCCAAATCACATTATTCAAAGAGTTTAGAACTTTCAACTGTCACGCCTGCAGCCAGTTCGCATACGGACCAGAACTGCATTACCCAGAATCCGTTGCGGACTCAGGAGGAGGAGCTATTCCCTTCGCCACTGTTTCTGGAACTCCGGAAACAGAATTCCATTTCCAAGACTCCTCAGCAAAGTCACTTGACTCCGTACCTCCGGTCATCATCCTATCAGAGATCTCGATCGCCTGAATACTGACTGTCCACAGCTGTGTTCCCTTCGCCACTGTTTCCAGACTCGAACTCCATTTCCCAGACTCCTCGGCAAAGTCACTAGACTCCGGACCACTCCTCATCATCCTATCAGAGATCTCGATCGCCTGAATACTGACTGTCCACAGCTGTGTTCCCTTCGCCACTGTTTCCAGACTCGAACTCCATTTCCCAGACTCCTCGGCAAAGTCACTAGACTCCGGACCACTCCTCATCATCCTATCAGAGATCTCGATCGCCTGAATACTGACTGTCCACAGCTGTGTTCCCTTCGCCACTGTTTCCAGACTCGAACTCCATTTCCCAGACTCCTCGGCAAAGTCACTAGACTCCGGACCTCCTCTCATCATCCTATCAGAGATCTCGATCGCCTGAATACTGACTGTCCACAGCTGTGTTGTTTGTCACATGACACTCATAGTTAGTATATAAGCCCGGGCTTTAGACTAGTTGTGAAGTGCTGCTTTCCCCTGTGAAACTCCTGAGCGCTGTTCCTGTTCTGACCTTTGTGTTTTGTCTTCCTGCCTGTTTTTTCTCCTGACTCTGACTTCTGGACTTCCCTTTTGTACTGTTGCCTGGTTTTTGGATTCATGGTTTTGTCTCGTCGCCTGTTTTGTGGACTCGCCTTGCCTTGCCCTTGTTTGTTCTGATCACCTTTCTTGTTTTGCTGTGCATCCTGGACTTGACCCCTGCCTGTCTCCTGACTCCTCTCCGCATCTACGATTCCCCAAGTAAAGCTTCATTTTTGATCTTTAACCACGAGCATCTGCTTTCTGATCACGTCACATCAACAAAGCATCGGTGAAGCTAATAACACCGCAGACGAATGAAGGAGGAATAAGGTGGGAAAGAGGTGCTGGCGGCTAAAACAGCCTCAAAACAATAAGCAAAGTAGTTACGGTCAGTGCACAGATACTTAACCAGGTCTGTATAATAATACTAGTCTAGTTCTTACTGTAAATTATATAACTAACCACAAGTTTAGTTATGTAATGTTTGAGTTACATAAGCACTTTATTACATTTATGGCATTTGGCTGATGCTCTTATCCAGAGTGACTTACAATTTGATCATTTTTTTTACACAGGTAGGCCAAGGTGGTGTTAGGAGTCTTGCCCAAGGACTCTTATTGGTATAGTGTAGGGTGCTTGCCCAGGTGGGGACTGAACCCCAGTCTACAGCGTAGAAGGCAGAGGTGTTACCCACTACAGTATCCCAACCATTAGACTTCATTAGCACTTCATTAGGCTTAGACCCAACAATGGCAAAAATCTAAATCTAAAATCTAAAAATCCAAAGTTTCTTCTTTCTGCAAGACACAACAATACACACAACAATCACCTTCCCTCAAATTCATGCTATAATAAAAAATAAAAAATCTCCTTTTCCACTTAAAAACACAAACGTGTTTCGGATTAAACGTTTAAAATCTGCATTTCCACAAAAATGTGCCACCCGTTTTTAAAAACCATAAATGAGAAATAATTAACACAAAATATGCTGTTTACTGTACTTTAACCTGTTGTTCCATGTTCTACACTGTTAGAAATAAAGGTTTTGTTCAGGGACATTTTTCCTTCAACAAGGTACAAACAATGTAAATGTTCCCTCAAAGGTTCCACAGTGGTTTAAGGTCTGAGTGTGGTCCTTAAATCAGTTTCTCCAGGTGAAAAGTTGGTATTTGTCCCTTTTCATAACCGAATGTGTTAAAACAGAGCAGTAGAGTAAAAGCCTGGAGGCGAGGCGGGGAGCGTGGAGTCAGTCCAGCTTAGAACAGATCATTTCAGTGGATTATGGTTCAGTTATGTTCCCTGACTGAAGGCACTGAGATGTAGCCTTAGAGTCTGATCTGAGAATTTATAACCTCTTCTGTCATTTAACACATTTGTATACTGGAGTTTAGTCCAGGCATGGCAGCCACTCAGCTCAACTACAGTGCAATCGATGTGATGATGACCGACAACACTGGCATTTTTCATATATTGCAGCTGAATAAAGGAGCTGTGGACCTGCTTTGACGACAACACACTCTGACCTCATTAACCTCCCGAGAAACCCAGAAGAAAAAGAGAAAAAGGAGAAATTCCGCTGGAGTAATGCTGCCGTACAAGCTAGACCGGTCCTATGGGTCATTAATGAGCAGCTCTGTCTCCAGGTTTGCAGCAGCTCAGGGAAAATAAGTGATAACAATCACCAGAGTTGCTTTAATGGATACAGACATGGAGGTCTATGGATAAGTGACAGTAGTGCTGAGACTGACCATTCATTTCCAGTCAAAAAGGCTGGACTAGGCTATCCAGAGCGACTTACAACTTGATCATTTTACACAGGTAGGCCAAGGTGGTGTTAGGAGTCTTGCCCAAGGA
This sequence comes from Pygocentrus nattereri, assembly GCF_015220715.1. NCBI lineage: Eukaryota > Metazoa > Chordata > Actinopteri > Characiformes > Serrasalmidae > Pygocentrus > Pygocentrus nattereri. The sequence goes on from NC_051215.1 coordinate 5,077,130, forward strand.
ATCTCATTGGTATAGTGTAGGGTGTTTGCCCAGGTGGGGATTGAACCCCAGTCTACAGTGTAAAAGGCAGGGGTGTTAACCACTACACTAACCAACCACGGGATAAAATTATTTTTCACTGCCAGGAAAACAAGCAGAAAAACTGCGGTCTGGACTCTGGGGTGGTCAGTCCATTGTTCTGAGAACACCAGCAGCTTCTGTGAGCTTCTTTGATGTGTCTGTCTCTGTGGAGCTGGACTTTCTCCTCTCTCTAGAGATGAAAGTTTAAAGTGCTGATTATCTGGTGGGGCCAGTTTTGGTGTCTTCCAGGTCTCCCAGGTGGTTGTTAGGAGACTCATTTTCTCTGTAGCTTTTAATCAGTTTATAACGTTTTGCTGTTCTTTCACTTTGACTTTCTCCCTTTTTCAGGCAGGTGGATTATCGTATATCGTACATCTTCAGATCTTCTCAGAAATATCTCTTTAAAAATGAATAACTTGTAATTAATGGCTGCTGCTACTGATTTTATGCGACTTTTGTCCATCTTTAGAAACAACAGTGTGTCATACAGTGTAAGAAACTAAGTCTTTTAGAGAGAACTTAACTCTAAGCAGTGTCTGGTGGTTGGAGGCTTGACTGCATGGGATGCTGGAGTGGCCTCTTATTCAAAATTCCTGGTCCATCTTAAATGGTGCACCAGTTACAATCAGGTGCCTACAGGTAAAAAAACAAGCCTTTAGTCATTCACACAGATAAACGTACATCACTGCTATCGGAGGAAAACCTTGTATCTCCATTTTTGTCCTTTTTCAGTTTTTGGCATAATTTGGAAATGCCTGTTAACTTTTACATTGTGTGTAAAATTCTTGAAGAACGGGTCAAAAGAACTGACCCATAATTACCTGGAGAAAATTCTGGTTCCACTGACTTACATTAAAAGTAAAGTAGGTTATTTTTTCCTTCTCCTGTAAAGTTACCTTTTTGTTAATTTTGGAAAACGAGGTTTCCTTCCGATATACATGGTTTACATGTGATGTTACATGTGGGTAAACGTCACATGTAAACCATATTTACTTCATTATTATTGGTCCATTCATCGTGAAATGTTGACACAATGTACAAGAACAGCTGTTAAAATGGTGAGGAAAAATAAAAATGGACAAAAATGGAGATACATGTTTTTCTTTGGGCAGCAATGATGCTTCACTGCTGTCTGAACAAAACCATGTATCTCCGTTTTTGGTGCTTTTCAGGTTCTGACGTAATTCTAGCATGTTTGTTGTCCTTTACACTGTGTATAAATTTCACGATGAACAGACCAAAAAGAAATGGAACAAAAAATAACTCTGAAGAACATCCGGTTCCATTGACTTCTATTAAAAGTATGTTTTTTCCGTCTCCTGTAAAGTTGCCATGTTGGAGATACGAGGTTTCTGACTTCCAGTATCATTGTATCATTTTCAGTCCAGGGGTGTGTTCCCTGTAAACGTGTGTAAAGGCGTGTCACCTTTCTTACCCCAGCCGACCTCCATGAGATTCACGACTACGTGAGGGAGAAACACAGTTCGGATTTCAGTCAGTTACCTCAAAGACACCTGAAGGTGCTGAGCCACATTAATAGCCACTGCATTATTTAAGATTAATCCTTATTATTAGTGCAGTTCAGTTCACAGGTACGATTAATCAGAGGCACACACATCACACACAGGAAAGATGTCAGATAAGTCAGTGACCTGTGGTAGAAGTCTCAAAGATCTAGAGAGTTATTGATTATGGGCGTTACATAAGGGATGTAAGAAAAGTAATAAATCTCTGGGATGAAGTTTTAACTCTTTAAAAGTTTAATGATTGTTAAAAGACACATCGTACATGTTTAGTGTCTTTTATTTTGTCTGAGTCACACCATCCGTCTGGGCTTATATACCAGAAGCAGTAATAATTCATGGTTAAAAGACTCTCTTTATACCCCTTATGATGAACAGGCTGGATATATCATCACTGTCGAGTAGAAACTCTGCATCTCCACTCTCGTAGGTTTTTTGCATAATTTATAAACTCGTTACACTTTGCATTGTGTTACAGTTTCATGCCAAACAGACCAATAGAAATAGTCCGAAACCACTTGGAAAAAAAAAACGTTACATTAACTTCCATTACAAGTTAGTATGTTTTACTCCTGTGTCCTGTAAAGCTATCATTTAGGAGATGCGAGGTTTTGTTCTAACGATATGTAAATAAATATGCAAATGAACTGTTGTGATTAGTTGCTTTGTATTATGCCTCAGCCAAAGCAGTCCAGGCTGAAACACCCCTTATAACTTCAATATGAAGGGGTGGGGCTAAACTGCTGCAACCTAATTAGATGGGTATATGTAAATGTGTTTTTTACATATGTGTTGTTTACAAATGTGTTGTTTACATCACAAACACAGTGAATTCAAAACGGGCAGTTTCTGCAGATTATTTTACATCTCGCTGCTGTCGGAACAAAACCTCGTATCTCCAAAATGGTAACTTTACAGGAGAAGGAAAAATGGAAAAATCCTATTTTACTTATAATGTAAGTCAATGGAACCAGACGTCTTTCCAAGTCATTTTTGGCCGTTTATTTTGGTCCATCCTTCCTGAAATTTACACACAATATAAAGGCCGACATGCATTTTCAATTTATGTCAAAAACTGAAAATTTAAGAAAATGAAAACACAATGTCTTGTTCCAACAACAGCGTCATATGGAAAAGTATGGAAAATATGATGTTTAAAAAAAAAAAAGTTGGAAAAACTGAGTTTACGTTGATGCGTGTCCTTTAAAAAAGGACATACTAACAGAATAAAACTATTTTTAACAGAAGTATTATATATTATTATATATCACTGCTATTGGACCATTTGCTTGTACTTGTACGTGTACTTGTCCAGTCGCACTCAATGTCAAGGAAAACCGGCGTGTTTTAAAGCATGTAAACAAACAAACAAATAAACATGGAGATGTCGTGACAGCATGATATGCTAATCATTAACTTTCGTAATTAATAACGGTATAATGTAATAATAGTATAATAATATGTTCTTTATTTATTCATATCATTACAATTGTGATTTATTATTATTATTATTAATAACAATACATGCTTAATAGTGTTCCTTTAAATTCAACATTGCCACACTATATCCATAGCAACCAACCCCTCTGTAGCCCCGCCCCCTCTGCCTTACCTGTCGCAGGTGCTGCAGGAGCTGAACTCTGAATGGATGGAGCAGAGGGGGGGGGGCGATGGAGGAGGGGGGTGAGGGAGGGGTGAGGGGGGGGCGAGCCGAAGGCTTTTAAAGGACCGAGGGCTGACAAACAAGCATCGCGTGCTGATTTCCCCTCCGCGAGTGCGCGCGCACTTTAGACCACCTTGAGAGAGAGAGAGAGAGAGAGAGAGAGAGAGAATGGGTCGCTACACGGGCAAAACCTGCCGCCTGATCTTCATGCTGGTGATCACCGTGGTGTTCTTCGTGGTGGAGATCGTGGCGGGCTACGCGGGGAACTCCATCGCGCTGGTCTCGGACTCCTTCAACATGCTGTCCGACATGGTGTCGCTGTGTGTGGGGCTGCTGTCCGCCCGCCTGTCGCGCCGCAGCGGCTCGGAGCGCTGCTCCTACGGCCTGGCCAGGGTGGAGGTGGTGGGCGCGCTCTCCAATGCCGTCTTCCTGACCGCCCTCCTCTTCTCCATCTCGGCAGAGGCCATCAAGAGGCTCAGCCGGCCCGAGCCCATCGACGACCCCTTCCTGGTGCTGGTGGTCGGCTCGCTGGGGCTGGCGGTCAACGTGGTGGGGCTTTTCATCTTCCAGGATTGCCGGTCGATGTGCGGGAGAGGCCGGCGTGGAGGAGCGGAGGAGAAGGGCATTGAGAAAGTGGTCATGAACGGAGAAGCAGGTGCTCATATTTTCGCAACGGTTGCCGCCCTTTCGCTTCTACACGACACGTTTAACTAGGGGTCGGTAGCGCGAGGAGCAAACGAGCGTTAAACTCTTTTATCCGCACAGAAAGTGCGTTACTTTTGATTTCCCACCCGTATTGCGGCGAGCCGCTCTTGAGCGCTTCGTGATTGGCTAGTGGCTCCTGTTCACGAACAGTTCTGGCCAATCATAGCACAGCAAAGTCGAGCACCGCAATACGGGTGGGGGAAACGAGCCCGAGTCGCGGTTTGCGTGAGTCAGCGATTTTTATTTCTTTATTGACTCTTTTCGACAATTCTGTGAAGCCCGTCCCGCCAGACACAGCAGGAAAAGTCTTACTTTCCTTTCTCTTTTCCTGGCAGGATGTCAAACCTTTGGCGTAGTTTGTCGAAATAACCACTCATTTTGTCAAAAATATTACTTTAGTATGTGAAAATCATGACAAGTTACTTTGGCGAGTTACTGAGGCGAAATTTCGACATAATATATTTTGGGTATTACTCTGATAAGTCATTATTTCAGCATCGTAAGTCAGTAATTTGGCAAAATAAGTCTTTATTTTGACATAGTAAGCTAATATTTAGAGACAACAAATCATTATTTCCACTTAATAATGAATGTTTACAGATTAAAAGTCATTATTCCGACATAGTAAACCAATATAAAAAAAGTCATACTAAGTCAAAATTTAGAGAAGTCCTTAATTTGACATCTTAAGCCAAAATTTAGAGAAACAAGACATTTTGTTGACGTAGTAGGTTAATATTTTGAGAAAATAAGTTATTATTTTGACATAGTAAGCCAATACTTAAAGAAAATTAGTATTGACAGTCAAAATTTAGAGAGATAGGTCATTATATGGACAAAGTACGTCAATATTTTGATTAAATAAGTCTTTTATTTTGACATAGTAAGTCAATATTTTGAGAAAAATCTGTTCTATTTTGACATAACAAGTTACATATTTAGAGAAAATCATTATTTTGACAGAGTAAGTCAAATTTTTGAAACAATAACTCCTTAAAGTGACATTGTAAGCTAATATCTAGAGAAATTGTCATTATTTTGACATATTTAGTCAAAATTGTGGCACACTGCTCTCAGAAACGAAGAAGGAGAAAAAATCAAGATAATGCAAAAGTAAGTGAGCAGTCTATGCTTATATGTAACGTCATGAAGAACAAATCAGGGAGCGCGTCGAGAGGTTATGTTGAGAAATACAGTTAATTAAACTGTAATCAACTCACGACTGTGAGCTTGACCCTGTTTGCACCGTCGCAGACGCATGTAAACGTGTGCATGCACAGTGGCTGTGGGTGGCATGTTTTGAATGAAAAGCCGTTTGAACTGTGCTTTCTTTGCCAGCCTTTGACAGTTGCTTCACTTTTTACAGTGTGATCTTCTCAACCTTCGTTTTTAACCGTCTCCACATGTTCGTGCTGTTCTCCCCAGATCTGTGTAAATGGTTCTTAACCCCCTGAATGCCAGCAAGTGCGCTCAGCACTGGTTTTCTGTCCATCCACAGGCTCCCTCGCCCAACAGACTGACTCACAGGAGACAGATAAGAATCAGAGTGACGGTCAGCCGCTGAACATTAGAGGTGGGTTCTCTGGACTTATCGTGCGCGCAGCTATCACTTACCTCTGCTGGTCAAAAGTTTGGGGACACCTTGCCTTTGTTTAAAATGGTCTGCATAGTGTTTTTGTTTACCGCAAAGGTTTTGTCAGCACAAAGCAGGTGGGTGTTGATACTTTGGCTGTATGTCACAGCGCATGTTCATCGAGGTATCTTGCTTGGTATGAAGAGTAAGGGAGGAAAATCCGGACACGTTTTGTAGGTAACAGAGTGGACAGGGAGTGGACACAGTGTTTAAAAACTCTAGCGGCACTGCTGTGTCTGATCCACTCAGACCAGCACAACACACACTAACACACCACCACCACCACATCAGTGTCACTGCAGTGCTGAGAATGATCCACCGCCCAAATACTACCTGCTCTGTGAGGGTCCATGGGGGTCCTGGCCACTGAAGAACAGGGTAACAGAGTATCAGAGAAACAGATGGACTACAGTCTGTAACTGTAGAGCTACAAAGTGCAGCTATACAGTAAGAGGAGCTGATAAAGTGGACAGTGAGCGTAGAAACAAGGAGGTGGTCAGAATGTCAAGCCTGATTGGTGTGTGCCTTAGGTGTGCAGCGTAGAGATGTGATGGACGTGATGGCTTTGCATTGTTTTGTTGCATTTGCATTGTTTATAGTTGATTACACTTGTTGCTCTTCCTCCCTCTACCTCACTCAACTCTCTTCCTCGTTCTCAGGAGTTTTACTCCACGTGCTGAACGATGCTTTGGGGTCAGTGGTTGTGGTGGTGGCCTCCGTTCTGTTTTATGTATGGCCCCTGCCCGACAACGGCACCTGTAACTGGCAGTGCTACGTGGACCCCAGCTTGACGCTGGTGATGGTGATCATCATCCTGTCCTCGGCCATTCCCCTCATGAAAGAGACCACTAGCATTCTTCTGCAGATGAGCCCACCTGACATGACCGTCTCCACAATATGTGAGTATGAAGGGGCTAAAATGACCAAACCTTTTGCTTTAGGGCTTTATTTATGCACTCTTTAGAGCCTAATGGCCAGGGCCGGAGGCAGTTGAGGCAAGTGCCTGGGGCAGCTGTGTTGTCAGGGACCTCCACATCGCTGCTGTGACAAAAATGTGTTGGTTTTATTATAGGATATGGACCACCAGCTTAAGATGCCACAGAGGCAAGTCATAAGTGCCAACAAGATCCATCACCAACCAATTTTTTCTGTTCGTTTACTTCTTTGGAATCAGCACTTGCCAAGTCCTTTTTTGATGAGGGTAGCAGCCTGTTCTCCTTTCTGCTAAACAACTAAGAGTTTTCGCTCTTTTCGTGGTCTGCAAAAAAAAAAAAAAAACACTTCAGAGCTAAAAAGGCCCCCTTGTGCTTCAGCTTCAGCTGCTAAACGTGTGCGAGTGAGTTAAAGGCCAGGTCAATGAGAACCCCCAGGCATCTAAAAATAAGAAGTTTGGACGTTTGTTTATTGCATGTTGTTACCATAGGAACTACTATGGTCTAGAACTGGCCTTGCTAATGGCTTTATCTGTAATAAAAGTTCCACTTTTAAGTAAATACTCCTACACATGGGAACTCTTAGAACATAACTAATTATATAGATAATTTACATTTACATTCAGTTTTTATTCTGCAACAACAGTCTGCACTTCCATTTGTTTCAGTGCCAGGAAATAAAAACGTGGCAAAAATGTAGACTATAATTTTCTTTCCTGCAAAGACTGTGTGGAATAAGATTTCATTAGGTTGAAATCATAATAAAAATCTCCTCTTTTACTTGCAAACACAGGTGAATCTGCACTTTCCACACAATTTTCATGCTTGTTTCAATGAGCAAATGTTGGGAAATAATGAATATAAAATGACAAATAATATAAATATAAAACGAGCTTTTATTATTTGTGGCGGTTACTGCAGATCTGTTTAGAACATCTTTCAGCTCAATTCCAGCTTCTTCTTTTTCTCCCTTCCATCCACACAGTGGTGGACGTGTGCCGGCTGCCCGGGGTCATCGGCGTCCATGAAGTTCACGTGTGGGAGTTGGTCAAGGATCGCAATGTAGCCACCTTGCATGTCAAATTAAACTCAGAATTTTCCGAATCCCAATTCAAGAGCCTCCATACCCAGATCCGGGAGATCTTCCACAAAGCCGGCATCCACAGCGTTACTGCTCAGCTGGAGGTCAGCGACGATGACCTGGACAGCAGCCAGTGTAGCAACCCCTGCATGTCCACTGACTCTGCATGTCTCAAACTGTCCTGCTGCCCGGTAGAGTCTAAATTAGTTTCAGAACATAAAGCGAGCCAGTCCCGCTCATCTGGAGAAGTGTCAGTGGACGTGATGGACAGCACCAAAAACCTGCTCAGGGAACGGGACACTAAACAGTTAGAAGGGGAACACAGAATCTCAGATGTCACAAAGTTTTAAGCCTCGAGGGCCAGTTTCTCTGAACATGACGAGGCCTGTTCTCTTGACTGTCCTCTCTTTGCTTTTCAATCAAAGAATATGGCTAACAATGGCTCTGAGAAGCTGGCTCAGAATGTGTTAGATAAACAGAAAAAAAAACAGGCACCTCAGGGACACGAGTAGAAGGGTCTCTGACTTGTGAGTGCAAAATTCAAACTACTGTATTTATTAACTTGCTGTGCTTGTACTCGATGCACCCTGGACCTTGAGTAGTTGGGCTTTAGGCAACTGTAAATCTATCCCTGCTGAACTGGGTGGAGATTGTAAGCAATGCTGACGTGCTGGAATACAGCTATATACATTCAGACACCCAACCTTAAAGGGGAATTCCACTGATTTTTCATTTTTGACATAATAACATTGTTAATTCCCGAACAAAGTCATTTAGAGTGGTTTGATGTGCAGTGCTCCGTTCTAGAGAAACTTACTGACTCAGGACTGTGCACAGCGGTGATAGGAACCAGACGTCTGAGGAGTTTTATGCTTCTGAACGCTCCCTCACAGAAAGTTATACACGTTATTAACACACTGCCACATCTCTGAGAGATTTTATGATATTTTTGTACTGAGCTTTTTGTCCTACAACACATGCCAGGTGTTCTAACACAAAATAGTCCCCAAATAAATCTTATTTTTCAGATTTTACACTTTTTTTTACCATAAATCAACATTCCATATAAAGCGTTTGGGTTTTGGTTTTGATAGTAAATAAAATGGTTATATTTGTATTGCAGTCCCAGTGACCCCTGGTTCCTATCACCACCACTATAAAGAAAATAAGAAGCGGTCAGTTTCACTACATCAGACCACCCTGAATGACTTTGTGTACATCTCTTTGGTGGAATTATGTAGAAATGTGAAATGTAAACGTTCTATGATGCTTATGATAAGTTTCTACTGTACTGATCTCTCCGTAGCCCTAACAAGGAATTGCTGTTCTGGTGCAATAGCCTGCCTGTTTTAGCTTTTGGTGGATGCAGTCTTGTTAGCATTGCTGTTCCAGCTTATATTGCTCAACCAAAAACTGGCCAAGCTTTGACCAGTGGCAGTAATTCCTGATCAAGGCTTTAAATAGGGAAGCCAGAAAGTTCTCATGTTTATTGTGCTTTCTATATTACTGCCTCATGGCTAGCTACATTAGTAGCTACATGGTTTGCCACAAAAGAACAGGAATGGAAATTTTATCATTTTTATTTGTATTAATTTTTTTTAAAATCACAGCCGAATTTTCCCACACAGTGCCTACTACTATTAAGCAATGTTCATGTTTCTTAAAATGCAATCATTTTTTTTACTGGAAAATTCTTTTGCCTTCGTTTAAGCTAAGACCAATGTGGCATTGTATTTATATACTGATGATTATTAGTCATGATATTAGTAAAGATGGCTTTGATATTAGAATGTAAGGTAAATATTAAAGTCTGTGTTGTTTGTGTAGCTCTGTAATGTAAGGAATTCAACCATATGACTAACAGTACAAATGTAGCAAGAACAAAGTCCATGACTTACTAAATACAGCTGCAGTTCATCCTTAAACAAGCCAAGACAGCAAGCCAGACATTCCATTTGTGCAAGCACTGGGTCATTTTCAGGATTGTCTATGGTTATTTACAGGTGAAATTTTAGTGATATTTTTCCTTATAAACAATAGACTCAAGTTACCGTGTCAAGGTTTGCCTTTTCTGAACTCTGCCCTCATATAATGATAAAATCAATGTTTAAGTTTGAGTGAACGGCTGCAAAGTTCACTGTAAAATCAGTTCAGATGGAGGATCAGTTATCGTCGTATTACCTGTTTGTAAATCATGACATCATATCGCTGCTGTCGGAACAAAACCCCGTATCTCTAAAATTGGTAACTTTACAGGAGAAGGGAAAAGCCTACATTACTTTCAATGTAAGTCAATGGAACCAGACTTTTTTCCCAAGTCATTTTTGCCGGTTTATTTTGGTCCATCCTTCATGAAATTTACACACAATATAAAGGCCGACATGCACTTTCAATTTCTGTCAAAAACTGAAAATCGACAAAAATGGAGATAGAAGGTTTTGTTCCGACAGCGGCGATATGCTCATAAAAATAAAGCTAATATTTAAGATATCCGTTATAACTGTACATTCAGACTCACTTTCCTGAAACACCATCACTTCTTTAAAAAAAACAAAGGTTCCTTTGAACTTTAAACGGTTCTTTAAGCTTTAAAAAACATTTTTATTTAATTATTTATTTATTTCCGAAGAACCATCCATTGAACGCTTCTTTCTCTCCAAAGAGCAAGTCCCGCTCTCGCCCCTTTATTCTCAAGAGCATATCTTACCATCTTACCATCATATCATGATTTATGAACAAGTTATACAACAATAGTTTATTTTACTTTGATATTCCCTCAAACTTGACATCATTTGTTTGATGCCGTGCTCGACCTGTCCTCAGTTCACTGTCCGTCTTCTGTCTGTTGGTTCAATCATCAGGAGATTCTGATTTCAGTCCCGTGGAGATGCTATGGTCAGTCGTGCTCAGGTGTCCAGTGTAATTGTCCTCACGCTGTCTAGGTGGGTAGAAATGGTTCTCTCTTTCCCGTCCATCACTCAGCGTGATGCTAGCCAACATGAGTGTCTGTTAGCTGACATAACACAATTAGCAGTTAGTGTTCTCCTCCAAGCGTGTTGAGCTGCCCAGTGGCAGTGTTAGCAGCAGTAGCGATTCATTCCTCAGAGGAAGCAGGTGCTGGCCCTCACCCTCCCAGCCTAGTGGAAAAGTGATGTAGAGGAAGGCCGAGGAGAAAAAGATGTCTCCATTTTTGCCATTTTTCAGTTTTTGAAATAATTTGAATACGCCCATTGCGCTTTACATTGTGTGTAAATTTCATGATGAATGGGCCAAAAGAAATGACCCAAAATGACTTGGAAGAAAATCTGGTTCCATTGACTTACATTAAAAATAAAGTAGGTTTTTTCCTTCTCCTGTAAAGTTACCATTTTAGAGATACGAGGTTTTCTCCCAACAACAGCGATAAACTATCTTGGGGGCAGTTGTGGGCTGGAGGTTAGGGAGCTGGCCCTGTGACCGGAAAGCTGCTGGTTCGATCCCCAGTGCGGACAGTCCATGACTGAGGTGTCCTTGAGCAAGACACCTAACCCCCAGGCGCCATGCATAGGGCTGCCCACTGCTCCAGGCAAGTGTGCTCACTGCCCCCTAGTGTGTGTGTATTCACTAGTGTGTATGTGGTGTTTCACTTCACGGATGGGTTAAATGCGGAGGTGGAATTTCCCCGTTTGTGGGATTAAAAAAAGTATCACTTAACTTAAAATGGGCAGAAAATTGCATATTTAATTATGTTCTCTGTAGAATGATGTGTTCACTAATTTTCACTTAGAAAATAACAAAAATGTGTCGTTTGTCCAGGGGTGTTCTAACTTTTCCATGCGACTGTAGATAAATATTTTTGTGGTAAAACATCTGTACATACAAGAGATGGTGCAAACCAAAGGGAGGGTAAGGACAACAACAAGTGCAGCTCCTACATCCCAGCAGACGGATCATGGAAAAGTCTTCCCTCCTCTTCTGACGCACCTCCACCTGGGGGTTTCACGCTTACGTGCATTCCAAAGAGCTGTGCATGAACTCCAGTGGCCTACAGAGACCACCACTCACCAGTCCAACACTGAGCACTGCTTTAAAGTGATAGTTTAAAAGATCCAACGTACCCTCCAACCCCCCCTTATCTAAATGGTAAATGAGTGTCTCAAGTTTGCTGAGTTAGTTTGATACTGGATGATACAATTGAATATGATATAATACTTACAGATAAGAATTAAGATTAAAAGGGTCCATTCTGCATTCAAGGTGACCAAATAGTCTCAAATAAAGTTTAGTTTCGCTCACTGTACAAAAAAACGATCAAATGCGTGTAGCATACATAAGAAACATAAGCAGAAATGAATTTTGTGGCACAATTATTTTGGCCACATTAGCCTTGTAGCCTAATAAATATGAGATATTTATATTGCCAGATTTGACAGATTCTTCATACATTCAACCTCAGAATCCACTGGCTCAGTTCCTGTAGTTAAGAACCTCCAAGTCTCTCTGTTACTGTATGAAACAGGTTCTGTAGCTCAGGTTTCATTTAAAATCCAAGCTGTGGGTCCCAGGACTCCCAAAGCTGTTTCACCGTCATGTTAAACAGCTTTCAGCCTCATTTCCACCAGTGATGTGACGGAGACCTGCTGAATGACTGGAAATAAAACAACAAAGGTGCCAAAAAGGATTCGCTGGGAGTGACAGAAGAACATTTTTCCCTAAAGAACCTTTCAGTGAAAACCTTCACATTTTTGCAAATGAGACGCGATTCATTCGATATCTGTGCCATTTAAAGCTTTTTGCTATATTTTGGTTTTCAAAGCGGAACACGCAGGGCAAGAGGGCAGCATAGGGTGGCAAAGTCCCAGTCATTTCAGGCAATTTCCCAAAATTGTCCCAAAAAAGGGGGCATATGGCGACTCTCAACAGGACAGAACAAGTCCAAGCAGGGCCATTAGGGCCCCCACGCCTCTAGCGGGCGTAGATTATGTACATTTTTAGAACTTATTCAAGCCCTTTCTCTTTTCTAAACTAATAATTCTCATTTTTTTCTGTTCTTGTATACAAAAGGACTGGATTGATGGGTGACGGCCCCCACAAATGTTCAGAAACTGCCCGTCTGAGCCAAAAGCCATTTAAGAACCATTATTTTTAAGAGCATACTTAAGTACTCTTTTCGAGTACGTATACTAGTATGTATATCAAACATCCGAGTTTTTGAATATCGGAAATAATCGTTTCCGAGTAATGTTGTGTTTTAATAGCCAGCGAGTTTTTAGAGAGTTTTAAACTGCTCTGGAGTACTTCTTAATAGAAATGCATCAAAATACTCACAGTACTTTTAAAAGCTCCTTCTTTGTATTTGCTCGAGTACAACTTTACTGAGAGTGTCTCCACTCTCACTCACGCGCAGGATATGCGTAATTTGTCCTCTGGTGAAAATCAGCATTTTTTTTTACAAGCACTAGTGAAACACAACCAGTGCCCTGGGGTCAAATTTCTCTTTAAAATGACAACAGCGCTCTGGAAACGGGTTCTGGTGTCGGGGCCTTATCAGAAGATTTGTGTTTGGTAGGAAAACCGGCATGCAAACGTTCTCATTCAGCAAATGTCGTTTGTTTTTGTCATTTAATGAACATTTTCTGCCAAAAAAAAACAAGAAAAAGTATCAAAATAAGTCCAAATGAATGCAATGTGGCTTCATCTGGCGAGAGTCGGTGAGTAGCGGTAATTCCTCTCGCTCTACACCAGATGGCGATAAAAGACTGAGTTAAGTGCAGTGAATGAAAGTCCTATAGAATGAAGATGTACCACGAGCTGACCACTGTAAAGTTTAACGGAAAACAAACTGTAAAGTTCTGGAAAGCTGTAACAACAAATGGCAAATGTTAGCATCTTGAGTCGGTCAGACGTTTGAGGGTAAATGTTAACTTTCCTTGAGTTTGTTGCGCAAGTTACATTTATGGCATTTGGCTGACGCTCTTATCCAGAGTGACTTACAATTTGATCATTTTACACAGGTAGGCGAAGGCGGTGTTAGGAGTCTTGCCCAAGGACTCTCATTGGTATAGTGTAGGGTGCTGACCCAGGTGGGGGATTGAACCCCAGTCTACAGCGTAGAAGGCAGAGGTGTTAACCACTACACTACACTAACCAACCACTGTCACTGTTAAAGTTACTACTTTACATTATGTAAGTAAACAACCCAAACAAATCAAGCCAATCAACGTGCATTCGCAGAATGCTGTTATCTAGAGCAGCTATCGTTATTAAAAATGAATTCCACCCGCATAATTTTATGGTTGAGAGGTAAACAACGTGGTAAATATCATAAAACAATGTCTCAGGCATCAGGCAGCACTTTCTGCAAGGGACCTTTTAGAGGTGGACGTCTGGTTCCTATCACCACCACTGTGAACAATTCTGACTGTAAGTTTCTCTAGACCAGAGCGTTTCACACCAAACCGCTCTCAATGACTTTGTTTATATCTTAACCCTTTAATTACGCAGAAATGTGGAAAAAATCAGCAGAATTCCCCTATAAAATATTCTCTAAAGCTATGTTTGGGCATTTTACAATGGCTTTGAAGACGGCTCAGCCAATCCGATTTAGAAGCAGAACTGTGTGTTTTATAATTACAGATCTGTGTGTGTTTGCTTGGTTGGATCTCATGATGTTTGGTTTGAAGCTCCTGCATGAACATCATGAGTTCTATGGCCTGTTTCAGGTTAATTATGCTGTTCACCACATTCAGGACGACACAATGTTACATAGACTGTTTGGGCTTCTTTACTGCCTTAGAAATTAGGTTAAAGGTGCTATTTAGGTAATAATAGCTTGGGTAAGGCACTTAAGCGGTTTTAAAAGGAGCGGGGCTAATCTAGCAGCCATCGAAAACAAATCAGATGGTCAAGCAAGGCCTAGTCACACTGACCAAACTTCAGAACAAGCTCACATCGATGCATCATGGCTCAGACTTTAAAATGTGGTCCATTCAGTTCCACTCCCTTACAGTAAAAACCTCGTGCATGTTTGACCTTTAAGCTGACCTGGTCTGACCTCTTTCATAACCTCTTTCCATTGTGAACAGGCTCTGGGGTTAAAACCTCACCACACGCCCGGGTTTATGTGTCATGTTCGTGACCAGTTCAGCATGTTTTGTTTTCCGAACACTCCCAGCTAATGGTTAGCCTTGGCTTTTGCATGGGGACCACAGGCGCGCTTGTGTCGGCCTAGAAATGGCTTAGAAGCACAAAGACGGTACTTAAAATAGGCAGAATGTGCTACTTCTACGTGTTCATTTGGACCGTGCTGGGCTATTACATGCTGTTTTTCATTAACTCAGTCAATACAGTCAATTACTGCTTTTGAAAAGTGCCTTTCAGGGTTAGTGGAATACATGAAGCTTAGCTGGCATTAATAATCTACATATTCATTCTACACAGGTCTCACTGACGGCGTCTTTTAGCCGGGCAGGGCCGTTTTTTATATGGATGGTGGATGCTTAGGGTCTCCAAGCCACCAGGGGGCCCCAAGTATGTACATTTCAATTGTACACTGTTGAAAAACACTGTGCAGGTGCATTTTTGTTCATCAAGGTACAAAACTTTAGTTACACACGTTCCACCACTTTTATAAACAACTTATTCTTGCAATGAAGTTAGCTTATACAATTGTTAAGAGAAACTACATATAACTTTGTGTATATATACACACTTAGCCACTTTATTAGGCACTTTATTAGGCACTTTATTAGGCACTTTATTAGGCACTTTATTAGGTAGTTGCTTGTTAACACAAATAGCTCATCAGCCAATCACACGGCTGCAACTCACTGCATTTAGGCCTGTAGAGGTGGTCAAGACAACTTGCTGAAGTGCAGACCGAGCATCAGAACGGGGAAGAAAGGGGATTTAAGGGACTTTGAACGTGGCGTGGTTGTCGGTGCCAGACGGGCTGGTCTGAGTATTTCAGAAACTGCTGATCTGCTGGGATTTTCACACACAACCATCTCTAGGGTTTACAGAGAACGGTCCGAAAAAGAGGAAATATCCAGTGAGCGGTCAGTTGTGTGGACGAAAATGCCTTGTTGATGTGAGAGGTCAGAGGAGAACGGGCAGACTGGTTCCAGATGATAGAAAGACAGCAGGAACTCAAATAACCAACCAACATCTCTGAGGAACGTTTCCAACACCTTGTTGAAAGTCTGCCACGAAGAATTAAGGCAGTTCTGAAGGCAAAAGGGGGTCCAGCCTTTTACTAGCACCTGATAAAGTGGCCAGTGAGTGTATACATACATACATACACACACCTGATGTTCTTATTTGATTGCTGGTTTGATTTTGATTCCAACTATAATGCAACTACAATATTAAATACAAAAGCATTTAAAGTCACTGCTTTGAAATCTACCTTTTAAATAACACACTTAAGTTGATGACCATTACATACATGCTTGTATCAGTATATTAAGAAATTGAAACATTTCAAAATGTATTACGTTAAAAATCTTAACTTAAAAAAAAAAGTGTATTTTAGGTGAATTTTCATAAAACACATGAAATAAAATAGTATCCATGTAAGAGTTTACACTTCAAATGTACTACTGACGTACTTAAGTGTGCCTCTTTTGCTGTCGGTACAAGTCATAGAACCCTTTTCTGCTAAGAGTGAGGCGCTAATAACGGTCATGCACATTCAGCAAAACAAAGAAAACACCAATAAAAACAAAGAGGAACATTAAATGGTAAAAAATTCCCACATTCAGTGATGAAACTCACGTTCTCCTCTACATTTATGAAACTGACTTTGCCTCAGGACCACTCTGACCAGCACCCTACACTTCCGTCTGCTTGTAGCTCGGAGCTTTTGGGAAATATTATTACGCAACATGTGAACAGCCATCAAAACGTTTTAAAGATAAACAAATCAAAACCACATTTCTATTATTATTCATTGCCTTAGTTTAGTTCCTAATAGGGCGGTGAAAACACATCGATCCTTTCTGGAAAGTTGGAATGGTTTGTCATAATAGTCAATAATGTATGAGCTCATTTTTCTGCCAAAATAAAATTCCCAGGCTATTTTCAAACGGAAAAATCCCCGCAAAAAGCTTGATGAAATGATATTGTCTGTATTTCATTGGAGACGCTCAACCCACAAGGCTGACCACTAGTAACCCTGTAAAGTGTAGGTGTCCAAGACTTATTTATCTGTAAGCGAAGAAAAACGGAGCAAAGTCAATGTAACGTCTTACCAACAGCATCCGTGACCACTGGACACAAACTGTGCAGCAGCAGATGAGCCGTCGTCTCTGACTTTACATCGACAAGGTGGACCGACAAGGTGGGAGTGTCTAATAGAGTGGACAGTGAGTGGACACAGCGTTTAAAAACTCCAGCAGCACCGCTGTGTCTGATCCACTCGTACCTGCACAACACACACTAACACACCACCACCACGTCAGTGTTACTGCAGTGCTGAGAATGACCCACCACCCAAATAATACCTGCTCTATTGGGGTCCTGACCACTGAAGAACAGGGCAACAAAGTATGCAGAGAAACAGATGGACTACAGTCTGAAACTGTAGAACTACAAAGTGCACCTTTATGGTCAGTGGAGCTGATAAAAGGGACAATAAGCACAGAAACAAGGAGAAAATAAAGGTCTGGAGACAAAAACGTTCTTTAAAGCAGAAGGCATAGAGAACCTTTCACAAGACGGTTCTTTAAAGCAGCATCAGTGGAAATGAGATGTGGGAGTGAACGTTTCGAAAGGTTCCACATAACATGAAGGTCCTTTACAGCCAAGAAGGTTTATTTTGTATATGTATCCAAGGCTGTTATTGACAGCAGACACACCTAGGTCACACTAGCTGCCTGCAGATGAACTGTGAGGTATGTTTGTCCTCTACAGGCGCCTGAAACTTCAGGACGTGAGATCTGCAGGCCTTCTCTCACCTCCACCCGCACAGCACAGGTCACACCAGCAGCCTTCATCCCCGAGCGCTCTGTGATGTCACAACAGACAGCAAGGACACATGTGAACACTCGGCCGTATCTCTGTCAGCAGAGGCGAAGGGCGGGGAGCCGGAGGAAAAAAAGAGCAGAGCTGCTTTGCATTGACATCACACGTTACCAGGCAACAGGGGAGTCAACATCAGTTGTCACGGCAACTCGGTTTCACCTTCAAACGTCCTATCCCGTCGACTCCCCTCCGTCTGTGCACGCGTGTGTGAGGGTTGTGTAACTCGTCCATGAGAAGACACCGCAGGCATGCGACCGTCCTCTGCTGCTCACAGTTGCACGAGCTGCTACCAATTAAAACACTGTTTAATTCAATTTTGCCCCTATTTAAAAAGGGAAAGTCCACCATTTTTTCAAAATGTCTGTTTAAATTTGATGCTTTGGTTATGCAAAGTTATTCAGAGTGGTTTGATGTGAAAAGCTTCTTTGGAAAGAAACTAGCAGATTCACTCCTGTTCACAGTAGTGGTGATAGTGAAAGTGATAGTGGTGAAACATGGTTTAAGGTTTTGGCCTGTTGTCTTATTTACATAGCTCTTATTTATATGGTGGAGAGATACATGCTGGGTGTTCTAAGGCAAAATAGTTAGCCAATAGCCATTTCACTCATCGAACCAATCTGACTAGGAGTTTTGAAAAATTGGTGGAATTTCCCTTTTGGTAGAGTTTTTTTTTTAATTCACCGCTCAAAGAGTGGTGCTTCACAAACTACTGAACTAAATACTCAAATCTGGTCAAAATTATAGTTATATGGATTTTTTCCCCCAGATTTGTCCCCAGTTTAGTCCTAATGCCATCTGCTAGTTAAGTTGCCTCCAAATCATGCAATGCTACCAAGCAGGGAGAGTGAAGGTTAGTACAAGCTCTTCGCCACGAATGGCTGGGAGCCTGAAAACTCGCCTGCTTTGTGGACATCAATTATTTTTAATGGCTGTCTGGAGGAACCAATGGCTGCTGATTGTCGGGACGAGGTTCGAGCGCATTTACACGCACTTGAGTAATCAGATAATGTGAAAACTCCAGGTCTAAAGGCGTCAGACAGTAACTGGATTTCTTTGCAACCAGCCAATAAACTCACAGAAGCCGTGACGTAAACATAAGACTCGAAGCTCACGCCGCGGCTGGTTTTTCCATCTAGACGATGAAGAATAATTAAATTCTTATCTTCGTCAAGCACGTATTTGGTTTCAGCGTCGCTCTGAAAGCGTTTTGCTGCGTCCTGTGGCGACGCCGTTTGCTTATTTCCAGTACAGCGCTCTGTTTTTGCACATGTGCAGACTGAGAAATCAGAAAGAAATCAGAGTAAGAGCACACGGGCACGGAGAAATCTGATTACTCAGCTAAAATCCAGCTCTCGATCAGATTTCTAGACCGTAACCCGATCTAAGGAATTAGATCATGCCTTTTAAATGACCATTTGAATAATCCGATAAGTGCAGATGGGATTTTTGAGTACATGTAAACGCACTCATTCACAAAGCTTTGAAATTTGTCTCATTTGGCCTTTTCTAACCGTGACTGTGAAAAAGCCACAGCCCTAACAGGCCAAGTCCACAGTATTCTGAGAGCTCAAATCTCAATTCACAGGAACACATTTTCACCAAACTTTGCATTCTGCTGTACTTGTTACACCAGTGTATGGTGGTTGTTGTTTACTCCCTATACAGGCTCCCTATAAGTGGTCTTTTTACGATACCCACCCCTAGCTCCCACCCAAAGGCAAGACAGGAGGAGACAGCAGGCAGAAAACGTAGTTATTTATTGGAGCACTGACACCCATTGATTTAAGTGTGGCGAAGACGGCAATGATTGATAAAAAACAAACAAAAAAAAACAATCATACCTGAGGAGAGTGACTACAGAGTGATTTACCAACAAAGACAACAACAGATAAACAGTATCATATTACATAATGATAGAAAGCGTTTGGTGAACCTCACAGAGAAATAACATTCCCCATCACAGTGGCTGGATCTTCCTCTACATCACAACAGAAAGATTAGCTGTGTTGCACTTGTAAACATGTAAACTGCATTAATCATTCAGCACTGAACACGTATGATTGCCCTCTTTCCTCAATAACAAAAGATTAGACATCCTTTGATTAAGATGATAAGCCTAATCGTTTCCTATCATAAAATAGATCAGCATTAAGGACAAATACAAACATACAAACAAAGACCGATTTGAATGGACCGTCAGAGAAGGATGGTGTGTCTGATCAGTGGTGGATGGCGAGGGCAATGTACACGTGTAGGAGTATGAAGGGTGGTCTGAGCCCATAAAACGATCCTGTAAGACCCTCTTTCGTGTTCACTGGCGCTCTACCGCCTTCCTCCGCTGCATTCTTACGGGGCTAGTGTTGCTTAATAACGTCGCTTTACAGTATTTTGTCTTGAGCCACAGATCAACTCAAACTAGGAGTTTAAAAAAATAGGCTTGTCACAATTATTACATTATCACCTGTCCGCAGTTATTTGAGCTGTTGCTTAATCGCAATTTTGCTGTGGTCATAAAAAAATTGACATAATTTGAAAATGTCTGAATCCTTTTAAATTGCGTGTAAATTTAGTGAAGAATGGACCGAAAGAAACGGCCCAAATTGACTTAGAAAAACGCCTGGTTCCACTGACTTACCTAGAAAGTAAAGTGTGTTTTTCCCTCCTCCTGTAAAGTTACCATTTTGGAGATACGAGGTTTTGTTTTCCGACAGCAGCGATTTGATACCTTTCACAATCATGTTTAAAGACGGTGTACTGGGAGCATTTTCATCAGCTGGACTGAAACAAACGCCTGTAAATAAAAGCAAGCAAGAAATGGATTTTCCGAGACTCTTTTACCGAAATAATCTAACTGACAGGTGCTAAATCACCTCCAGGGGGCAGCAGTGAGTAATGTTTGTTTATTTGAGCTCAAACTGTATTGCTCACCAGCAGGAAGCTACGAGCTCCCGTTCACGTGAAGGCTTGTGCTTAGCAGTTACTACAATAAACAGAGACAATAAAAGTGTTGATTGCAATTAAACGCCGGCTCAAATTCTGTGATCGAGACAGGTGGAAAATCCAGTGAAACAATTATAAGCAGCATTATGATTCAGTGACCGATGCTTTCAGAACGTTATCCTATTCCAAAGGCTACATCCATCCATTTTCTATGAAAAATAAAGAAAATAAAAAATCAGAAAAACCTTTCACATCCATACAAAACACACACACGTAATTAATAAACACGATGCAGGTTTGGGTCTTTTGACTAAATAAAATGCTCAAATGCGCCGCCCACAGGTTCTGTTCTACGTACCGTTGCTAGGTTAGACAAGCATTACGGAGCGTTCTCGTTCACCTCCTTGAGAAACTCTAACGAGTGCGTTATTCGTTTCAAATGAGGTTTATTCAGTATACATCAGCGTCTTATCGTTGGCTCGTCTTCTGTGTGTGTAATCGAGCACATGAGCATCATTTACGTGGTGGAGAGATATATACAGGGCGAAACAGCTCTCAAAGATTTATGATGGCGCCTCCTGGTTCCTGTCGCCATCACTGTAAAGGAATCTGTGTCCGAGTTTCTCTACAAAGAATCATTTCCCTCATCAAATCACTCTGAATGAGCGTTTACCTTTTGGCGAGTGAATTGAGCTGAAATTTTGAAAAATGGGTGGAAGTCCCCTTCGGTTATTTATTTATTTATTTAAACACATTCATGGGGGATAATTTGTTGTGAAACTCTAGCCAGTTTAAAGAAATCTGTCTTTCCTAAAGCTGCAAAGCTTGTCTAACCTGGCAACAGTCGCTATGAAACAAGGCATTTGTGGGTGGATCAGGTTCCAGTTCCAGCGGTCGCACGTGTTTTTAGTCTGTCTCACTCTTTTTAAAATTCTGAACTGCGCCAAAAGAATCAAATTGGATGCGCTGTGAGATTTCTCTACTGAATTCCTACAGAATCGGAATCACTACCCAATCAGGTCGTCGTGAGGTCAGAGATTTATGCCCCTAACATCTAGACACATGATGTAAGTCGACACATCCCAAGTTCTTATTAGGTTGGGATTTTTGCCAGTGTTCCATAAACCTCGTCCAGCCTGGCAACAGTAGCCACGAAACAACACATTTCCGGGCGGAGCACTGACAGATCGGCAGAGGAAGAAAGAGGAGCATCCGTCAGAATATCCTGCGTCTAAACAGCATCATGAGACATAATGTGAACCCGCATCCCCCCCGAAACCATTTCCCAACTGTAGGTTTCAAAAGGACTAATAAGAGTTAAATGACCTACAGAGCTGGAGCAACAAGCAAGTACATGGTTGGAGTATCTGTTAACTAGATGGTCTCAAAGCCCAGCGAAAGCTGGATTTACACATTCATACCTACAGCATTAAACAAGCATCAACGTGATTTACCTAAAGCGCCTCTGACCGAAAGCTATGAGACATTTCCTTTGCTTCTTTTTCCATTTTACAATCAAATTCACCTGCAATGCAAATCGCATAAACGCAGTTATAGGTGATGAGCTTTTACGTGCCCTTTCTGACCACCACACGGCTCAGAGCAGCACATCTGGCTCTCTCTCCAAGCTGTGGTAGTAGGGCATGTCTCAATTGGCCAATGCACTCGCGCTTGAACATTCAGCTAGTTTTCCTGCAGCTTTGCCAAAGCGCAGTCTTTGGTTTTCCTCATGCAAAAAGCATCCGCAGCCATGCACTCGGCACGCCTTCGAAAAGATTAAACAACTATAATTCAGTTCGATTCACCCCTTCAATCTTAAGGGTGCTATGAATGAGGGACATCCGACGGCTTCCAAGTGCTTAAATGACTTAAAAGCCCCCCCCCCCCCCCCACCCCCCACCCCCTTTACAGTGATTTGTTTGGCTACACTGGGACTAATAAAGGTAAACAACACTGCCTTAATCAACAGCTATGCAGTATGGCTGTTATCCTTAACTATAAAATGAATAAATATATATAAAAAAAACAAAAAATCTATTTAAAAAAACAAAAAGGGGCACAAAAACAATAAAAATAACATTAAAATGATGGCTAGAGCAACGAGTGACTCGCTGCTTTGTGGCAAAGTAAAATAAGAGGACTGAGAACGGAGAAAATCCTAGGAAAGTAAAACAGGAAAATAAGACTGGGAAGCAAAACCAAACCTAAACGACAAACAGTAGAGCTGGCCCCAACGGCATTCTGCACACTTCGAACACTCGGTTTTTCAGAATAAGTCCTCGAAAAATCACCCTTAAAAGAAATATTTACGTCTCATAATTATCTAGAAATCTTCATTTTTTCCTTTTTTAATTCAAAAGTGATTCGGTTTCAAGTGCCAACAGTTACACATCCACGTCCCGCGAAGACACCGGGACCGATGTGCTGTAACACTACGTCTGACACACAAATGAGGATGACTGGACTTTTGCTTACAGATGATACAGCAGCTGATGCGAGGATAAAAGCTTTGTTAGCCGTCATGGTCAATTTATCTGGATAGCCGAACTAAATTAGCGATCCGGTTTCAATTAAACGTCTAGTGAAGTAGCTTGGATGACCGTTATTTTGTTCAGGATTGAGGTTAAAGGTTATTTCAATGTTTTCCACTGAATTTTCACAGATTTAATCTTATTCATAACTTATGAATCAGCTAAACCGGCAAGCTTGCCAGCCCGCTGAGCCTGCGCCTTGGCTCCGGCTAAACGAGTGACCTTGGCTTTGCTTGAATATTCAGGTAAACGGCACGAATAATATGAATCTCTCTTTATTTAAATGTTGTTTGCCATTGTAAACAACAATTGGGGGTGCGCTGTGTTAGCTAACATTTAGCTAACATTGTGTGTGTATACAGCCTAATATAATTATATTATATTATAATATTGGCCATCTTCCCTGGTTTCATGATAAAATGCTTTGTTTAAAACCGCAATTAGGACGTCTCTACAGGCCTAATCACACCAATTTTTATAGACAAACATAAAAGAATACACAGGATTTAAGAATGAACACGTATATTAACTTTCATGCTGGGTCCAAAACTGACTGACTGCGAAGTTGCAGACAAATTTTAATCCTACTTGATTTTCTGCAACCAATCGGAGCCCTGTCGTCATGGTCGCAGTCTAAACAAACGGTAGGGCGAAGGTGGCGTTGGGAGTCTTGCCCAAGGAGTCTTATTGGTATAGTGTAGGCTGCTTAACCAGGCGGGGACTGTACCCCAGTCTATAGCATAGAAGGTGGAACTGTTACACTACATTATATCAACCACAGAACAGCTCATACTGCTTGAGGCAGAGCACAGAGCTGACTATATGTGGAGATTAAAGAAAATACACGTAGGACCTGAGGTGAAAGGCTACAAATGGTGGTGAGTACAACAAAAAGAAACTGGTTATAGCGCTCTTAGAACCAATGCCAAATTCATCGTTGCTACTACTTGACGAATCCACTTTTTCCTTCCTCTTCCATCTTTCTCTGTCAAATGATTGGTGTGAATAGGCCTTGACTCTTCACTGTTAGGACTCCAGGAGAAGGTTTCAGAATTCTTTTGGGGTCTAAGGGGCGACTAAAAAACGTTTCTGAATACTAGATAATGAAACACCTACCAACATAAAGAAAGAACCATCGAGTGTTCAAATGATTGGGGCCAGCCCTACAAACGAACAAAAAAACAAACACCAGAGAGACTCAGTAAGGATGGAACAGACAGAAGGATATTCAGGACTGACAGTGAAAAGATGAGTCCTCAGGTAAAAACACGCACACATACAACCTTCTTCCCTCGCACACAAGCACAGTGACTTTTGTAAAACAGTATATTTGAGCTTCCAGCATAGAAGAAAAAAATTCAATCCTTATTTCTTTCTGCTTCCAAGCCATTCCAATCACTGTAGCATTGAGGCATCTGTGAAGCAAGCATGCTCCTCTCTTTCCTTCTCCCTTCACTGAAAGCGACAAAGTGAGGGATCCGGCTGGGAAAGGCAGCGATGCTGTGAGTTCATTGTGCGGGATGTGCTCCGTTCCAGCAGGGGGCTCCCTATATTCAACCTGATCCAATCCGTCTTCTCACTCTTTCTTCACCCGAGGTCCGTCCTTCTCTCTACTCATTGGGGGCTTTCCGTTCCAGTGGCGATGGCACGCCAGCTCCATCATCTCAACCCCACCCATGACCTTCTGCTGAAGCAGGAAGAACGCCACCACCAGCAGAAAGTACATTCGCAGAGGTGCCCACAACCAGAGGCCGACGAAGGACAAGGTTATGAACAGGGTCCAATAGCAGAGGGACACGGCTTTGACCAGCGTCACCCTCAGCTCGCTCTTGCAGGGCGGCACCCGGGCCTCGGGGTCATCGAACAGCCGCGGCGACGCCCCATAAAACTCCCGCAGCCGCTGCTCCTTCTCTGTCCAGCGATCCTGGCACCAGGCCTGCAGGAGATCGGATCCCTCAGGCAGGGTGGACAGCGGGTAGCGCCGCACGTGGAAGTGGATCTCGCGCGGGAAGAGGCCCAGCATCAGGTGGCGCTCTGTCTGAGGGATGTTCTGTGGGTACGCCACGGTGACGTCGTGGACCGCGTCCAAGTTGTTACCTGTGGAACGGACAAGAGAAAAGCAGAGCTGGAGGTTTTTGTCAGTGATCCACAAGTACATGCACATACTTCAGTGGAACAGATCATTTATTAAAACTAATATTTTAAATAAAATAATAATAATTGAGAGCCTTGAGACTAAAGCTGTAGCATCAGTCAGCTACACTAGTCTTAACCGACAACGGTAGCTGATGGTAAAAACAACAAACCTCAGGCTTGTTAACACTGGCAATGTAAACTTGTGTTGAATGATTAGGCCAGTTCTAGATAATATGGTGGTGATTCTACTGCACAGTTGCAATTTTGGAATGTCAGAATTGATTAACGCTGCTATAAAAACGTTAAATATTGGATGCACTCCAAAATAAAGTTTTTGATAAATAAGTCTTTTTTGGCAAGAAGGCTATTGAAACTCTTTTGGCTCTAAGGTCATAGATAGATAAAAAAAGAAGCGCACAGTTGAAAACGATGGTGTTCGAATCCCCTTTCTAAGAGGACACGACTACAACGATGTACTACATCAGATGCAAACGTCCTTAAGCTTGTGCACAAATTGGACATCTTACTAAGTCGGTATGTAACAGCACCAGCTTTGATAGTCAACACAGCTTTTTGTAGCCAGCTAGGAGTCGTTCTATTCTTGCTTTAGGAACCCCCCCCCCATTATATTATGTCATTATAGATTAATGACAGTTTCTATCCAACTGAACGAGGTGGGTAGTCCTGTAAATAATCTGTTAAATAGAAGAATAATATCCGTGTATCCGATTATATTCCCAATCAGAATGGTTTGCAGAAGGGACGAAGTTTATGCTCTGATCTTTAAGAGACGGGCACCCAGTGACGTCTTCCTCTCGGCTTTCTTTAAAGAGCACACACGAAGTACTTTTTCTGAGTCCGATATGGTTTTAAAGCAATTAAAAACACAAGCGCGCCAACTAAACTCATCTGACTCGGACTGATCCTCACGTGATGTTCGCTGTCATGGTTACTTTTACTCTAAGTGGCTCTCCACGCACGCGTGTCATTTTGGATGGGATTGCTTGTAGTGTCTATGTCGCCGAAGATTTTCCATCAGACTCTTGAACAGAGAGAGCATAACACCTCAGTCTCATTCTGGAATCATAACGTATTCAACCAGATTGGCAAAAAGCTTTGCATGGACACACGACCACTGTGGACATACCATTTACTCAGTGGTGAGTACGTGTATTTTTCAAACTACTGTTTGTCTTTTTACAGCCTTGCTGTCCATCAGACTACGCTGAGGACTGCCACATCGATCCCTACTCTGAGCTCTGCCTTAAAATGCTGGATTAGTTAAGAAATTTCACTCCCACTCTCCGTTCCCACCCACACTTAGCCCCCAAAATTCTTGGTACGAGATCCTGTGGTGACGACCGGGTGTCCCCAAACTTTTGACAGGCACTGTTCACATTACAATATGCTGATACAGAGGTCAGAGGATGAGTCAAGTGCGTCCTAGTAGGCAATGTTACCAGAATAAACCTGCGCTTCACGCTTCAGTATCTTGTAGCAAAGGCACGACAATGAGAACTCAATGAGTAATGGGTAAGAATGAATGAGTATTCAAGCAATTTTAGATGCAGTCTTCCAAAAAAAGACCAGTGCACGCTACTGTGTATTTCTGGCAGAGCACCTCAGAGCAAGTCTTTAAATATAGCACATAATCTCCGCTAGCACACCGACACCATCATCGCACTGCTTACATAAGAGAGGGCTGCTAGGCATACAATAGAGTCAGAGCATGACAAATGAGTTTAATGGATGACACATGCCTGGGCCCCCACGCACACTTACCCTGCTGCACAGTGGCCAAAAATAGAAAGACTGGATAGAGGGTGCGCATGCGCCTGGCGGCATGGCATCAGCTCTTGGAACATATTCTAATGTGTGGGACATGAGAGGCTCATACACCTGTTTAGTGGCGCATTAGTGTAATACAGAGCCGTCTGCTTTAGACTCTTGGTGGGACGCCAGCTTTACCTCATTACACTGTGACAGCATATGCGTGGAATCTGAAAAGCCACTGTGCTGCATTAGCTACAACGTAAACCCCTGAGAACGATCTAGATTTGTGTGAATGGCTTCCAAAACATGATCTGATATTCACTACAGCCCTTCTTGGTTGTTTCTGTGATTTTAATCCAGTATGAATCTGCAGTGTGTAGTTTTACAGTCTGACAGTAATAATTGTGGAGCGATTTTAATCCAGTATGAATCTGCAGTGTGTGTAGTTTTACAGTCTGACAGTAATAATTGTGGAGTGATTTTAATCCAGTATGAATCTGCAGTGTGTGTAGTTTTACAGTCTGACAGTAATAATTGTGGAGTGATTTTAATCCAGTATGAATCTGCGGTGTGTAGTTTTACAGTCTGACTGTAATAATTGTGGAGTGATTTTAATCCAGTATGAATCTGCGGTGTGTAGTTTTACAGTCTGACTGTAATAATTGTGGAGCGATTTTAATCCAGTATGAATCTGCGGTGTGTAGTTTTACAGTCTGATGGTAATAATTGTGGAGTGATTTTAATCCAGTATGAATCTGCAGCATGTAGATTTACAGTCTGACGGTAATAATTGTGGAGTGATTTTAATCCAGTATGAATCTGCAGTGTGTAGTTTTACAGTCTGACGGTAATAATTGTGGAGCGATTTTAATCCAGTATGAATCTGCAGTGTGTAGTTTTACAGTCTGACGGTAATAATTGTGGAGCGATTTTAATCCAGTATGAATCTGCAGTGTGTAGTTTTACAGTCTGACTGTAATAATTGTGGAGCGATTTTAATCCAGTATGAATCTGTAGCGTGTAGTTTTACAGTCTGACGGTAATAATTGTGGAGCGATTTTAATCCAGTATGAATCTGTAGCGTGTAGTTTTACAGTCTGACGGTAATAATTGTGGAGCGATTTTAATCCAGTATGAATCTGTAGCGTGTAGTTTTACAGTCTGACGGTAATAATTGTGGAGCGATTTTAATCCAGTATGAATCTGTAGCGTGTAGTTTTACAGTCTGACGGTAATAATTGTGGAGCGATTTTAATCCAGTATGAATCTGTAGCGTGTAGTTTTACAGTCTGACGGTAATAATTGTGGAGCGATTTTAATCCAGTGTGAATCTGTAGCGTGTAGTTTTACAGTCTGACGGTAATAATTGTGGAGCGATTTTAATCCAGTGTGAATCTGTAGCGTGTAGTTTTACAGTCTGACTGTAATAATTGTGGAGCGATTTTAATCCAGTATGAATCTGCAGCGTGTAGTTTTACAGTCTGACTGTAATAATTGTGGAGCGATTTTAATCCAGTATGAATCTGCAGCGTGTAGTTTTACAGTCTGACTGTAATAATTGTGGAGCGATTTTAATCCAGTATGAATCTGCAGCGTGTAGTTTTACAGTCTGACGGTAATAATTGTGGAGCGATTTTAATCCAGTATGAATCTGCAGTGTGTAGTTTTACAGTCTGACTGTAATAATTGTGGAGTGATTTTAATCCAGTATGAATCTGCAGTGTGTAGTTTTACAGTCTGATGGTAATAATTGTGGAGTGATTTTAATCCAGTATGAATCTGCAGTGTGTAGTTTTACAGTCTGATGGTAATAATTGTGGAGTGATTTTAATCCAGTATGAATCTGCAGTGTGTAGTTTTACAGTCTGACGGTAATAATTGTGGAGTGATTTTAATCCAGTATGAATCTGCAGTGTGTAGTTTTACAGTCTGACTGTAATAATTGTGGAGTGATTTTAATCCAGTATGAATCTGCAGTGTGTGTAGTTTTACAGTCTGACTGTAATAATTGTGGAGTGATTTTAATCCAGTATGAATCTGCAGTGTGTGTAGTTTTACAGTCTGACTGTAATAATTGTGGAGCGATTTTAATCCAGTATGCATCTGCAGTGTGTGTAGTTTTATAGTCTGACTGTAATAATTGTGGAGTGATTTTAATCCAGTATGAATCTGCAGTGTGTAGTTTTACAGTCTGACTGTAATAATTGTGGAGCGATTTTAATCCAGTATGAATCTGCAGTGTGTAGTTTTACAGTCTGACTGTAATAATTGTGGAGCGATTTTAATCCAGTATGAATCTGCAGTGTGTGTAGTTTTACAGTCTGGCTGTAATAATTGTGGAGCGATTTTAATCCAGTATGAATCTGCAGCGTATAGATTTACAGTCTGACTGTAATAATTGTGGAGCGATTTTAATCCAGTATGAATCTGCAGCGTGTAGTTTTACAGTCTGACTGTAATAATTGTGGAGCGATTTTAATCCAGTATGAATCTGCAGCGTGTAGTTTTACAGTCTGACTGTAATAATTGTGGAGCGATTTTAATCCAGTATGAATCTGCAGCGTGTAGTTTTACAGTCTGACTGTAATAATTGTGGAGCGATTTTAATCCAGTATGAATCTGCAGCGTGTAGTTTTACAGTCTGACTGTAATAATTGTGGAGCGATTTTAATCCAGTATGAATCTGCAGTGTGTAGTTTTACAGTCTGACGGTAATAATTGTGGAGCGATTTTAATCCAGTATGAATCTGCAGCGTGTAGTTTTACAGTCTGACTGTAATAATTGTGGAGCGATTTTAATCCAGTATGAATCTGCAGCGTGTAGTTTTACAGTCTGACTGTAATAATTGTGGAGCGATTTTAATCCAGTATGAATCTGCAGCGCGTGTAGTTTTACAGTCTGACTGTAATAATTGTGGAGCGATTTTAATCCAGTATGAATCTGCAGCGTGTAGTTTTACAGTCTGACTGTAATAATTGTGGAGCGATTTTAATCCAGTATGAATCTGCAGTGTGTGTAGTTTTACAGTCTGACTGTAATAATTGTGGAGTGATTTTAATCCAGTATGAATCTGCAGTGTGTGTAGTTTTACAGTCTGACTGTAATAATTGTGGAGTGATTTTAATCCAGTATGAATCTGCAGTGTGTAGTTTTACAGTCTGACTGTAATAATTGTAGAGTGATTTTAATCCAGTATGAATCTGCAGCGTGTGTAGTTTTACAGTCTGACTGTAATAATTGTGGAGTGATTTTAATCCAGTATGAATCTGCAGTGTGTGTAGTTTTACAGTCTGATGGTAATAATTGTGGAGAGATTTTAATCCAGTATGAATCTGCAGCGCGTGTAGTTTTACAGTCTGACTGTAATAATTGTGGAGCGATTTTAATCCAGTATGAATCTGCAGCGTGTAGTTTTACAGTCTGACTGTAATAATTGTGGAGCGATTTTAATCCAGTATGAATCTGCAGCGTGTAGTTTTACAGTCTGACTGTAATAATTGTGGAGCGATTTTAATCCAGTATGAATCTGCAGTGTGTAGTTTTACAGTCTGACTGTAATAATTGTGGAGTGATTTTAATCCAGTATGAATCTGCAGCGTGTGTAGTTTTACAGTCTGATGGTAATAATTGTGGAGTGATTTTAATCCAGTATGAATCTGCGGTGTGTAGTTTTACAGTCTGACGGTAATAATTGTGGAGTGATTTTAATCCAGTATGAATCTGCGGTGTGTAGTTTTACAGTCTGACGGTAATAATTGTGGAGTGATTTTAATCCAGTATGAATCTGCAGCGTGTAGTTTTACAGTCTGACTGTAATAATTGTGGAGTGATTTTAATCCAGTATGAATCTGCAGCGTGTAGTTTTACAGTCTGACTGTAATAATTGTGGAGTGATTTTAATCCAGGCCATCTGTGGGAAATTAAAGAAATTACACAGATACTTTTTCCCAAATCAAACAGCCTGGGAGTATCATAAAACCCTTTTTTATATTAGAAAACCTCATCTATTAAAACTAATCCACTTTTCATTTTTACTCATAATAATAAATTAGAACATTTATTTATAAATGAAGATCTTAACCAAACAAAACACACTACCTCCCTATACCTTCATATTCTCTGTAGCATTTCAAGACTACCTATACATGCAGCATGGCATGGAGCATCACGCTCCTTTGTGTCTGGACAGTTTCAAGTTCTATCAAGTTAGGACAGCTGTCTATGATCTAGAATCTAAAAACGTCAGCCTATTCAGAGTCTTGACCTCAATCCCACTAAGAAGCTATTTTAATACAGAGGAACGGACAAAACCACTCCTAATGACTGTGCAGGAGTCATTTGTAGGGTCTGGTTGGGGTTGTGACGACAACAGAGATTCCACTTAAATGAACTTGACTGGTTAAAACTATCTGACCTTCATACTGCAGTGTAAAATGTAGTACTTTATAACAAGTCCACAGTTGAGAGATGCTGGACATAATGCAGCTAGGGCAGGAGCCAAATGCTATCTGTGCCATTTACTGTTCATTCGCTTCATTTCTACAAAATAAAACACAAAAGTGCAAAAGTGATGACACATAACTAATATTTTTTATGATTTTTTTTCCCAATTTGTTGAACTCAACTATTAAAGACAAACTGCACAGCACTCATCAGAAACATGGAATAATGAAGAGCGCTCTCAGTGGATGTGTTCGCTTACCTTCACTGAGAAAAATCAACTAAACAGGACCTGAACTTTTGCATACAACTGTACATACAGTATGAGTTGGTGTGGGTGGTTATGCTATTAAAAGCCAAAACTAAAGTCCTGCAATTTGTAGCAGTGTCTAATTCCAGTATATCAATATTAAATGTCATTTTGTATTGCTTAGCATTAGAGAATGAATATTACACAACAACTGGGGGATTTGGTTTCTAGAATAACCCTGTTTAACAACGGCGTTTTGTCTGTTACTTCTTCCTTATATATTGATCTGCTGAAAACAAACACTGGTTTACTTCAAAAAGCATCAAAATTGCTTACCTATTCAAGATATTACATTTCTGAATTATTTCAAAAGTGTTCATTTTATCTGACCACCGTACATCAACAAGTTAACTTCAGTCAATAAATGGGAAAATGTTAATTAGTTTGGAAATCTGGCAAATGAATAGTGATTACAGAATTTTCCAGCAGATTTAAAACACGACAGCACAAAAAGCAGATCTAAATGTGATGAATGCATGTTTATATGGTTCTAGTCTCCCTGTGAGTACAGCACAGTGAAGTATTATAATATAGCAGTTTATATAGTTAATAGTAATATAATTTAGAATGGTTTAGAAAGTCTAAGCATGTGATTTGATATCTATGAAGTTTACCCTTCAAGTGAAAAAAACAGGCTTGCGTTTTAATGGACGGTAGATGTTCGTCCAGCACAGCTGGCCTGAAACGCTGATGGAAGCGTATCTGCTCAGTCGGGCCGAATAGTTATTGTTTTGGCCAATTTTATGCAATTGACCACAAAATCATTGCAATTTAAATGAGTTAAATCAGTTAAATGTGTCTGGCATTATGGGCTTAAGAGCTGTGCAAAATCTCTTCAGACATATGTTCATTCAAAAAATTTAATTCTGCACTTCATAGAAAAATACTTAACATGGTTTAGCTAAGCAGGCCTCTATTTTCGGTCAAGAAGTCCAGCTTATCGATTTATTTAGGCTTTTTGAATGCAGAACGCAGTGTGAGAGGTTAACAGTTAGTTGGAGCTGTGTGGCGATGTGCACATCAAGTGGGTGTTTGGCTGCTTCTGATTGGTCCGTCCATGTACAACTAATCAATGGTTCATCTATAACCAGCACAGTGCACTTCTTAATACGGATTTTAGTGAAAACCTGTTAAAATGCAAAACAAATGAACACATTGACATGTGACACAGAAACGTTGTTCATTATCAGTCAGTATATGTCCTCAAATTTCCTCTCCGTGCATCACTAACACAAATAATTACACAACAAAAATCACTCTGTTGCATCAAGTTTGGGAACAGGGTGTTCAGGAAAGCACTGTTTGCCCTGGCAAAGTTCCATTCTGACCGTCAGATGTATGAACACAGAAGGAGCCCGACATGGATGGGTTTACTCCCTGGGCTGAAGGGATCAGGTGCAGGACATTTCCCTAATTAGAGGTGCCCTCTGAGACAGAGCAACACAGCAGGAACAGAGCAGCTACAGCAAGGGAGGGAGCATCATCACTGCAGGTCACTGCAGATGGTTTTGCCTTCTTTAACTAATTCAGTAGTTCTTTACTCTCCAGATGCTTAAAAAACAAAAATATTAAATGTCTAGTATGAACCAATTAAAAAAAATGACTTAATTCACTGAGAAATGAAATTGACACAATTTACACAGAACCAAAAACAGTAGCTGTAGCCATCGTAAACACCTGAAGCCTTACTGCATACTTTTATTTTTATAGATATATGTCTTACAGTGAGCCACATAACCAAATATGGAAGATTACTTAAAAAAAGTCTCAGCATTATTATATATTAAGGCTTATTGGTCAGGAAATACATAGACAACAATGGAAATAAAAGCTTGGACCTGCTGACGGGTCCAGACCAGTTCACCTTGTTTGTGAGCATAAACTACAATATACAAATGGTTAACTGAAAATCCATTCTCTGAACCTTACTAACGTTCAAATATCAAAGCTATAACGCACCCCTGCTTAAAAACATAGTAAATTACAATGTTTAAATGAGCCCATATGAAGCCTCTGACCTTTCCGAAGTGTGTCCACGATGAAGGTGAAGCCAGTTGTCCGTGGATGAAGCACGTACTCATACTTTGGGAGACCATTCTTCTCCGCAAACTCATCACTTCTGGCACGAGTGTTATCTACAGATGGCAGACTTCATAGATTAGTCCAAAAAAGTTGGGACAGTGTGTGAAATGCTTATAAAAAACACTACATTGAAAACAATACAATATAATATTTCAGGTTTTGCCTTCGTTTTCCTTTTTAAAATCTGCTAATTTCAGATTTGATGTCCCAAAAAACAGCAGGTTTTCCTTGTGTTACATCACCTGTCCTTTCAACAACACTTAATAAGTGTTCAACCTTCTGTTAAACAAGTCTTCAGCTACAGTAGCTGTACAGAGCCACCACATGCTTTCAATGGAACAGTGAATGTGGCCTGGTGCCATCATGTTGCATGGATGTCCCTGAACAAGCTGTTTTCTAAAAAGGCAGCAAACGTTGCTCCAAAAAAAGTGTATATAACTTTAAGCGTTCATGGTGGCTTTCAAGATGCCATGGACGCCACAAACAACTCCATACTTCAGAACTTTATGCTGGTAACAATCTGGACTGTCCAATCCTTTATTGGCCCAGTGAACAATATCCATTATTTCCACAGACAATCGGAAAGGGTGACTCGTCAGACCACAAAACACATTTCCACCGTGCATTGGCTCATTTTAGATGAGTCCAAGGAGGTTTAACACAATTTAACGAACATTTCTGTATGTTATGTAGCTGCTGTTGTGCAAAGCATAGTCTTCCCTTGCATTTTCGGCAATAAACACAATGTTTGCAATCTTTCATTGATAAGTGTTCTTAAACTGCTGAATCATTTGCTGACACAGTTTTCATTTTTCTATTTAATTATAGGTCATTGTAGATTAAAAAAAAAAAAAATCACTGCTTTCTGTCTCAGTATTAGGAACTGAGGTTGGCATTTGGATTACCAAAATAAATAAATGCATTTTGAATATCAGTTTATTTCCTGTATGTTTGGACTACACACATGTAACAAGAAAAATCAAACAATCATGATGTTAATTATTGCAATAATCCTCTTATTAACCCATTAACCCTCTGCACTTCAGCCTGTTAGTCTCAGTGATTTAATCTGCCAGGTGTCGTCAAAGGAACCTGAGGCTGAGATATCAATACCCTGCCTATTAAAGAGCTGCTGAGTGTCTCTCTTGTTCTGTCTGAAAGAGGTCAAGATGTTCACGCGCTGGTGCACACACGTGTGCCCTTCTGCGTGCGTGCACCTAGACCTACTCTTGATCAGTAATTAGATCAGGCCTTTGTGATCCCCTGGGCTCCTACAGACAACTTTAAGCATCAAATCCCTCAAACTACTGACAGCAAGAGAGTGAGAGAGAAGCCAAGTCTACTAAAATGAAGACATCACTGTTAAACAGGCCTCAAAATCTCCTCTAAAGCCAGTTCTAATAAAGGGATTGGACAGACCTCCAAGCTGAGAGGTACACTCCTCTCTTGTAGCTTCACCTTGCTGGTTTACAGAAAGAGACTGCTGCCCATCTGTTGATGCAGAGTTTGTATAAGCTGTCCAAAGCCCTTAGTCAGTTTCTGACAAAGCTGTTGCTGTCAGATTCTCCAGTGACCATGATGAGTGAGATCCTTCGGTGGTCCCTCCCTCTCCATTCATGAATGGGGTGGAGGGTGGTTAATTAATTGTGCAGCCTCAGATGGGCTAGATAGCAGGGATAAAGGTTTAAGACCAGTAAGTAGGTAAGATCTGGTCGACTGAACCTGTCTGCAGCAAGGGGGCCACTAGTTTGGGGTTCTATAAGCCTTTTCAAGGTTGCAGGATGACAAATCAAGAGACCTCCCAACGTGTTGTATACAATACAGCAACACGTATGAAAATCTGACTATGGAGACTGTTGAAACATGCATAGAAGTCAAGTACTGTGGAGCTGATGTCAAGTATTGTTTGTCTTAAGGTCATTTTACGGTCTTTAATATTGCCTGGATTTTTCTTCTGTAGTTTTATTCCACTGTTTGGTTTCGCCTTCGGAGGTTTTGGTTGTAGAGCCGAACAGCCATGGGGAGAAAGGAGCTATCTCTCTTTTATATAGTTCCATATGGCTTACATAAATAACCAGAAAGTTTAAGTACACTCTGCATGTGCGTCGCTTCGTAGCAAAAGTTCATAACATTCAACATCGTGGAGCAGAAACTGGTCTGCAGAGAAGACGAAGTTCATGCTCTGAGCTTTAAAAGACGGTGGTGGGACAGACGTCCAGCTTGTGTCTCAGAAGTTGACGTCTTCGTCCTGCAGCTTCCGTTAATACATGTGAAGTATGTTTTTCTGCCATAATGTTAAAGCAACTAAAAGCATGAGTGCGCCAACTGAAAACTCGTCTTACCCTGACTGGGATCTCAGATGATGCTGGTTGTCACGGTAACATTTACACTAAGCGGTTCTCTACGCATGCGCGGCATTTTGGATGGATTACTTGTGTGCAGGTAAATGGAGATTTATCAGATTGTTGAGTAGAGTGAACATCTCAGTCTTCATCTATAATCCGAATCCATTCAATCGGATTGGCAAAAATCTGCATGTAAACACAGCCACCGACATCATTCCTGAAAGTAGTAGTGAAATCTAAGTAGGTCAACTAGGGGGACTTCAGTCACATGCATTCAAATGCCCATCTCTAATGCTGTGTGCGTGTATATACACATGAGCACATGTGAGCGAGTTGTGGACATCTCACCGGTGAGGTCAGTGCCCTCGGGGAAGAGAAGCAGCTGCAAAGGTTCCCTGATATCGCAGAAGTACTCCAGCATATTTTCCATGTGGCTACGATCCTCCTCCCATCTCCTCTGGATGAAGATAAATGCAGCCACCTGCATCGCCCATCCTAAATAACATGCACAAAACACAAGGAAACATCACTGTAATGACTAGGATAACAAAACGATCTTCCTCTTACCCAAAACGCAATCAACCAACAACTATATGAATGGCTTGTTTATCATTCAAAACCGTGGATTTTGCCAAATGGTAAATAAGTAAAGCTCATTTATACTCAGTCGATCAGCCCTGTGCTGCCTGCCTGCCTAAATCATTACATACTACCCTCAAATGACGTCAAGCAATCTCCAAACTTGTATGGACACTGTATAACAAACTAGTATCTACAGAAATGGACAAAATCATGTCACACAGCCAAATCAATAGAAGAATCTTGAAGACTGAATTGTGTTCCCAATTTTGTCCATTTTCAAACATGTCTTTCCAGACAGGCTATTTTCTGGGTAATGGGAGAATTCTGATTTTCCACCAAAACCACCTTGACTTTAAAAGTGCGTCGGTAAGATTCACAACACAAAAGAGAACAGATAACATGAAGGAATGAAAGGATAAGAGTGTGTGTGGGGTGTTCATGCATATTAAGTGTCGGGGGAAGGAGCTCACCCACCAAAACCAGGCACCGCTTTGAGGGCAGCTTTCAGGCAGACCTTCTCCAGGCGGAGGTAGCTGTACCTCAGCAGACAGCACCACAGAAACATCCAGTCCAGCCGAGTGCGATGGTTCATTATGATCACACTGCGCTCCCCTGGCACAAAGCCATCGCCTGTTATAACCACCTTCACTCCAAACACCACCTCCAACAAAGCCTAGAGAGAAGGAATACACACAAAATAAAAAACACTCAGGTCACAAGAAAAGTTTGGGGGCACTCACCTTTTTAAAACTTTTTCCCCACTAAACAAGCATGTTTTCGTTGTCAGATTGCAACCACTAAATAAATATTGCTGTTGAGATCTTGCCATTTTTCTGTACAGATCAAAGGATTAGCAAACAGATACTGGGAGGTATTTAATCTAAATTAAAAATTAGTACCCAAGATCAAACATTACATGGAAAATTTCAAAAGAAGGTGGGTGGTCAAGCTTTTGAATGGGCAGGGTATGTAGGGCTTGGCAATAAGGGGCAGATTTACTAAAGGTGACAGCTTGCAGCCAGTTGTGCTGGTGGGAGTGACCAATTTAGTGCACCGCCATCTAAGAACTGTTATGCAAATAAACACAGTTGCAACTTTCTAATTAACATTGAAGCAGCACAGTGTAAACCCCAGTTTTGCTGCCATGCGTTTTGTTTGGAAGTCTGTTTTCAAATGAAGGAAAAAGAAAAAGCTACTAACTTCTGAAAAAGTAGCATTCAGAGATGGCCAAGTAACTACTTTGTGATAATAAGTCATTCATTCAACATTCAAAATACTAAGAAAATAAATTATTGCATCAAAGCAATTCAGAGGTCCAACATAAGCCAATATTTCCCAAAGTGCTGAAAGAAAAATACTTTTTTTTTTTTCCACCTGCCAAAAACTGGCTTCTATTTTGTTGGATGGGTGTCTCTGAGCAACACCGTCGGTCACGTTTGTGCCAAAATAAAAGCTTTACACAGGCGTTCAACACACAAGTCAGTCTGTACCAGCTGTAGTAAATCAGAGTAGGTGCTTCATCATAATATTTGAACTGTATGATGCGCTTTGAGAAGGACACTCCCATAAAAGCACACACAATGAGGCAAAAGTGCAACATCGTATTAATTGATCTAATTATGTACGTTTGTGCGCTGCTGCATCTATAAGAGTAAAGCGTCGCGGTTTTACTGCCAAGAAACAGTTTGGGGCAGAACATTAGTAGATTTGCCCCCAGGAGTATTTTCCTGGCTTTACAGGAAGGTCTTTATGCAAATATGTTCTTGTTTGGTCAGCTTGGGAACAAACTGACAGTAACAAACTGAATTCTTTGAGAGTCAGTGGTTCTGCTGGTTTCTAAAAATATGGCCTTTTCTGCTTAAACAGGAAAAGATCTGACAGTCATGCTGGATGTTCTTTAGTTCACAAGTGGACCTACGGGTTTCCCTATGTATCAGTATTTTGGCTAAACAGAAGCTCCTCTTTTTACATGTTATACATTCAGATTTCGGCTCACGTGTACGGCGTCACATGAAGTGGTCACGTTTATTGTTTCCTTCATAGAAAAATACATTATATGCGCTACAGGTCAAATATTTGGAAGTAACACCAACTTTGTAGAAATACAACTTTTTTTCTAATAAGATCATTTACAGAAATACGTTAGGATGAAAAGGTTTTTATGAAACTGTGTGTGCACTAAACATGTACTAGGCCAAACTGATGGAAACCGAGTTATTTGGAAAATATTTATGAAACTTTAATAATTAAAAAAAAAAAATCTTTTTTTTTACTTTTATACTTTCGATCAGTTGTAAGCAAAAGCTTGACCATCCCTGGTCAAAACCATGAAGGGAATATGATTTCTATTTATTTGCTGGGAAACAAGCATACAAAATAAAATGAGCCCTAACATATATTAATAATAAGGTATTTTAAATATAATGTAACTTAAATGTGTCCAACAATAAATTAAGTATGTAAGTATTAAAACATGTTGTTCTCAGAGGAGGACGTGTATTTACTTTTAATCTGACCAGGGGCTCCCAAACTTTTGCATACAGCTGTTTGTGCCTGAAAAACCCAAGAAAAAGCTGTAGTAGATTACCGGTGCACTACAGTGCTGATCTAATGAGCGATGGAGATGAGAACATACCACAGGCAGGGTCAGCCAGGTTGCCACAATGCGGTCAGTGAGCCAGCGGTACCAAGCTGGGGACAGCAGCATCAAGGGCAGCACCGGACCCAGCATAAAAACACTGCCGAAGAAGCTGCCCAGGAACAGAGTGACCACGAAGTAGAGGCCGCGTACAGAAACCATCGCCATGCCTGGGAAACTGAGAGAGGCAGAAAAAGAGATGTGTCAGTTTTGCTCCATCAAAGGACCGAAACGGAACACTAGTTTTACCCCGATCAGAGAAAGACCCAATGGAAAACCAGGAACAAAAGACTGGATTCCTTTATTGGACAGAAAGGCAAATGTACACAAAATTACATTTTTAGGTAACCAGATCATCCAAAAAATGAACTGCAGCTGTGCTTAGTAAATAAATCTCTGAGCGATTCTATTTCATATGATCCCTTAGAAAATGATTCACTACATCGTGAAATTCCAAACTAGTATAACTCAAATTCCAGTACATTTCGGAAATGTTTTTAAAAACACAGCGAATGTACAAGATGAAAGGTAATATTTACACAGCAGAATATAGAATAAAAACAATACACCAAACATTTTTTCTATATATGTTCGTTCCTGATTAATTTTCTATATTTTTAATTTCCCCTTACAAAAAAAAAAAAAAAAGAGGCAAATAACTTCTAAGGACCAATCCCATTTCACTGATCAGCCCTACTACTTAACCCTCACCCCTCCCTCACTCCCGGGGGGGTGGGGGGGTGGGGGGCGTGGTTTGATTTGAGTGTTATGAGAAAAACACAAAAAACAGCAAGATGGCTGCACAAGTGACCAAAGAAACCCACAAACCTGAGTATTTTCCTCATTAAAAAAATGTGATGACCACTGTATTATGTGATGTGCTGACCACAAGCTTAATGATGTTTTAATGTATTATGGTCCTTTTCTTCACAACAAGCAGATAAATAGCTAGCAGTGTGTATTGGCAGCAAGCGAAATTTCCCATTCTTGTTTGAATTTTCCCGATCCACCTTAAATGGTGCAGCAGTTCTGATGCCTGAGGCACCAGAATGTAACTGCTGCTCCATTTAAGGTGGAACGGGAAAGCACAAACAAGAAGCTGGCGAATATCCGACTTCAGCTTCATACCACCAAATAATTAGGGGGAGATGATATAATTGCCCTACCACAACATACTGGAGTTTACATTAAGGGGAGGGGGGGGGGCAATGTATGAAAATGGTTGTAATTCCTAAGCACTGACACAATTTGCACGTTCATATCCATTATTTAATTTCAACCTCAATATAATGGGGTACTCAGCTAAAAAAAAAAACATTATTTATGAACCTGACTGTATTTAGTTGTGAAAGCAAACATAATTTTCTATTAAACAGACGTTTTCTGCTAAAACATGTATAACTGGTACGTAACGGTCACTTTGACTGGAAAATAAACGGATGGTCTGATTTTTTTTTGCACAGTACACACTTCACTGAATATCACAATCAATTCTACTATTCCAAAAATGATGTAGCTGAACAGGAACATTCAGCATGCCATCACCCCAATTCATCACATCTTAAAATTAGGTTTAGGACAGATGGATCCCTTGAACCTGGACACATAGTCGCAAACTCTGCAGCCCTTCAGCGGAGCTTTAAATATTTTCTGCAGTCTGTGAAGTAAAAAATAATGAGAACACAAAAGAAAAAGTTAGTTCAAGGGCAAAGTCAAATATAACTGACGATGTGAAAAAAGTGCAGCAGCAGCTCTACAGCTGATTTGCTGAGAGTGCATCAGGGATATTTGCTCAGCAGTGGACAGCTGCTCACTGCGCTCCATCTAGGGGACTAATTAGGGTCATTAAGGGTCTTATTGTCAGTTTACAATATCTTGTGAATTTTGATTTTAAGACGACCAGGCAGTGTAGTTAATACTTCCACATAACAGGCTTAACGACTGGTGTACTGATAGTGAGGCATGGTTAAAGACTGGCCTGCATTATTTTGTCTACCATGCTGACCTCCAGTACAGGGCAAGTCAGAGGCCCTTTCATCTACTTAATTTCTAGTCAACAACACATGAATTTTCATTAGAAAGGAAAAAATATATATATTTCGCAGGAAAAATGAAACAGAAGTCTCAACAACTAAACGTAATTAGCATTTACCCTGTTGACTCTCTACCTCTATTACAGCTTGTATTCTTATAGACTTTCAGTGTTTCTTAAACAAATCTGCACCTCCAAAAGTTCAGTCTCACAAGCTGGTTGCACTTTCTGCTTCTTATGACTTAAATAATCCCAAATGTGCCGTTTCAATGTCCGTGTATAATTTCTTTGTCCATTTCCTTTCCTCAGCAAGGCTTCTTGACAGCTACACATCCTTTTGGAGTCTCTGGAGCTGCGTGCGGCTCTTTAACTGCCCTGTCGTGGCTCCACAGCAGAATCACATTAGTAGGTAATAATAAAACAATCGTCCTTTACAGTAAAATAAGGTTCTGCTGATCGTTCAACACAGTTTAGCAGTAAATGGTCTTAAACGCTGGAGTTGATGTAGAACTGCTGATGTATAAATCGCTGTTGTCAGAAGAAAACCTCGTATCTCCCAAATGACAACTTTACAGGAGAAGGAAAAAACCTACTTTACTTTTAATGAAAGTCAATGGAACCAGAATTTTTTCCAAGTCATTTTGAGCCGTTTCTTTTGGTCCATTTTTCATGTAATTTGCAGGCAACGTAAAGAACAATAGGCATTTTTAAATTATGTAAAAAAGTGAAAAATGTATTCTTCACCCTTTGACCCTGAAGGTTGGTGTGTAGACTGCTGGTCACCACAGACAACAATCTCACCTGTGTAGTAGCTTCACATTGAACATCGATAATCTGGAGACAAATGGACTGATTTGCATTGATAATCACATCAGCTGGTTCCTGATACGTTTAATCTGCAACGACGAACTGCCAAACACTAAAACATCACGAAGCTGAAGTCGGCTTCTCATTCAAAAGCTTCTTGCTCAGATTGTAACATTCCTCCTTAAATGGGGCAGCAGTTACATCCTCAGGCACCACTTAAGGAACAGGAAAATGACAAGAAGCTGGACAATGAGAAGACATTCTAATTATATATATATAAAAAAGACATTTTACAAGAAACTATTCTACTTTGGCAGAAAAGTCTCCTGCTGGAGATGTGAGAAAAGCAGCTATAGCTGAGTGAAAGCTTAAAGTAGAGCAAAGCAAGTTTGTGTTTTTGTTTTATTTCTAGCCTGTACTAGAACATCAGGACATGCTGAGACAGATTTACAGCCAAGATGGTACAATGGACATATAAATGTGGCTCACAAGGAGGTTGGATTTCTGCTGAAAGGACAAAACGGCTCCTCTTCACATTTGGGTTGCCAAACCCTGGGATTACATTACATCTAATCTCCTCAGTAACATCACCTTCATAAATCTGGGGAAGAAAAATTAAGGCGGATTTGGTAGTTGCGTATATATATATATATATATATATATATATATATATATATATATATATATATATATATATATATATATATATATAAAAACTAAATGCAGGTAGATTTCATACCATCGTTGGCAGTTAGAGGCTTTTGCATAATAATATTATAATATCAGTCTCATTAAAGCACACACACTAAAGAACACTGCGATTGGCTATAAGGCTCATCTGCATAGGTCAATATCGCAATAACGACTACCAAAACTCAAACCGTGCAGCTGTAGGCAACACGTAATGCAATCGTATTTTATAGGGTACAACTTCCAGAGTGGAATTAAGAAAAGTCATATTTTAAATCGCTGTCAAAAATATCCGACTAGGTTTCAGCCTAAAGCTCTCCAAGGGGAGGGGCAGTGGCCAGTCCGGCAAGAGCTTAGAGTTAATCTTCTCCACTCTCTGATGTCAGTACGCTCCGAGTCATTACCGCAGCTTACGCTACTTTCATATTCCAAAGAACTCAATCGGACTGACCGCACTGTTTCCAACTATAGCTCAATGCTTCAGTGCGGTTTAGCCATGTCCTCATCCAGACAGCCCTTGCTGGAGCTGTCCATGCATAATGCATAAATGTCATATCGCATTTTTGCCCAGTGATGAAATATATTTTTGTTTAAAACGTAAAAAGTCAATTCTAACATTCGTTCAGTCAAAGTCCTGTTGCCAAATTAAGCCATTTTATTAAGTCTTATAGATTAAAAACACACAAAAGCTGCATTTGACACCGGAGACTTTGTTTTCTGTGGTTAGATTATTACTTTGGTGCCAAGTTGATATAAAACTTGTGCCAAACGTACCAAAAAATGCAACAGTGGCAGCAAAGAGTTAATTTGCTTTCACAATCCTGTCTAGTAAGTAAACCCATCACCAGAAAAACACGGCAACCAGCCCTGTGGCAGCTGCCGCACCGCGACCGCCAGCATGCTTCAAACGGAAAACATTTCGAGGCAAAAAACAAGTCTTTTCAAGCCAGAAACACATGGGAGGTTGTGTTTAAGGTGTGGTGAATTCTGAGAGCCTTAAAAATCTACCCAGCGCGCTCAGGGACCTCCACCGTTGGCATGTTTAATCTGTGTTTCTTTCCCTGGAGTTCTCTGGTTTAGAGCGGCTACTGAGTGACGAGTTGTTGTGGGTTTTAAAGAGATATAGTTTAGAAACAAATGAT
This sequence comes from Pygocentrus nattereri, assembly GCF_015220715.1. Lineage (NCBI taxonomy): Eukaryota > Metazoa > Chordata > Actinopteri > Characiformes > Serrasalmidae > Pygocentrus > Pygocentrus nattereri. Next base: position 5,121,178 of record NC_051215.1, read on the forward strand.
TATGCTTAAAGGCATTGCTGCTGTATTGAATTTGTCTAAGGACTGGATCAAGACCACGCGTCCTTCAAAGCCACCACCCTCGGTAAGCTTCTTTTCAGATCAGGCCCTGGCTCCATCAGTCTCACCCGTTTCATTCAGTGCATTTTCTTGCTGTAATGTTGTAAACAAACAAGATACCGTTCTTAACAGCAGCTCGCCCCACTGCATGGCTGACTAGCACCAACAAATTACATCGAGCAAGTAGCCAAATTTCCACAGATTAACAGTTCCTTTTGACCCTTGATCATTTCAGACCTCCACCGTCCACAAATGTAAAACTGAACGTAGTAACACTGCAAAATACACTCACTGGCCACTTTATTAGGTGCTAGTAAAAGGTTGGACCCCCTTTTGCCTTCAGAACTGTCTTAATTCTTCATGGCACACTTTCAAACAAGGTGTTGGAAACGTTCCTCAGAGATGTTGGTTGGTTATTTGAGTTCCTGCTGCCTTTCTATCATCTGGAACCAGTCTGCCCATTCTCCTCTGACCTCTCACATCAACAAGGCATTTTCGTCCACACAACTGACCGCTCACTGGATATTTCCTCTTTCTCGGATCGTTCTCTGTAAACCCTAGAGATGGTTGTGTGTGAAAATCCCAGTAGATCAGCAGTTTCTGAAATACTCAGACCAGCCCGTCTGGCACCAACAACCACGCCACGTTCAAAGCCCCTTAAATCCCCTTTCTTCCCCGTTCTGATGCTCGGTCTGCACTTCAGCAAGTTGTCTTGACCACCTCTACAGGCCTAAATGCAGTGAGTTGCGGCCGTTTGATTGGCTGATTAGCTATTTGTGTTAACAAGCAACTGAACCTAATAAAGTGTCCGGTGAGTAAGTTCAACTGAACATCAACACGGTGTGCCGAGTTAGCCAGTTCACTAACTACAGCTTGCTAAAACTGAATAGTCCACTCCACTGACAACCGTGTCATTCAGCACTTCGGCTCAACTCGACTCTGACTGTTCACGCAACTTTATATCCTCTTCCTGTAACCGTCAACTCAACTTAAAAGCTCTCTGGAGAATTTTATAACTGCATTTCATAAAAATCTGAAGGAGTGGCAGCAATAAATATACACTACTCTCAAAAAGTTTGACTTTCGGGTGAAATTTCTGGATGAACCTAAAATGCCCTCAATCCTTTACAGGTGAACTTAATCTGACCTTCTCTAAACTTTTGAATGTCCAGCTGTTCAATGTTTCAGTACTTTTTGCACAACTTGCTCTAACAAGGAGCTTAACAGCAAGGTGGTGGTGGTGTTACAGTGTGGGCAGGTGTGTCTTGTCAATACAGAACTGCCCCACCCTTTGTGAATGGTACAGTGATCAGCCCAAACTACTGAATAACATCATTAATCCAGTCACTGGGCCTCTGCATGAACAACACAGGCCTCACTTCATCTTCATGGACGACGATGCTCCAGCTCATCGAGGTCGCATCATTAGGGAACGGCTGCTGGAGACTGGGGTACCTCAAATGGAGTGGCCTGCACTTTCTCCAGACCTGAATCCCATAGGAAGCCTATTGGATCAGCTGAGTCGCCATGTAGAGTCTCGTAACTCTGTACCCCAGAACCTCGGTGACCTGCAAAGCACCACATTTACAATGCAGAGGACTTGCTGAATCAATAACGATATGCAAACTGATGCCACGATGTCAGGATCAAAATCATGGAAAACATTTGTAAAAATGACCACCCTGGAGAGCTCCTTCCTAAAGCTCTGTTTTCAGCAACCTTAAACACTGTTTTGGGTGGATGGGAGGACATACAAAGAAAAAATGCCTTTCAATAAGTCGATATACGCACTGATGGGGTCTCGGACACTTGGCATGACGCTAACTGGTTGGGTATAGGCTTCTATTACTTGTTAGCTACATAGATCACCCTCGTAGCTCAGGTGCAAAACTACCCCTTTAATCAGAGTGAAGTCGGTCCACATTTCGGATCTGTTCCAGCACCTAACAGACCTGACCAGACAATGACCAAAACATCTTAGTATGTTTTTGGTCTTTATGGTCACCGCACAGCACTGCAGCCCTGCCCAGCCCTTCTCTTTCTCCATGACTCAGCACTCGGACCAAAGGTGAGGTGAGGCTGTTATGAAATAATTCATTTTTTCCCCTCTCAGCAATGGAAAATGTAAAATAAAAGAAGGGAGGGTTGTGATGACTCCGCAGTCGAAACGCATGCAATTACATCCAGTTTAGATGCGCTCCCACGCTCGGGACAGCAGGTCACAACACGTCCACACATGGACCTTTGAGGCCTCTGGACAGTGGGAAGTGGCGTGTCAGCGGAACGAGTGTTTTTGTTAGGTCTGAATGAGGTCGGGGGAAAAGAAAACAATACTTTCCATTATTATAACTGCATGTGAAGTGGAAACTAGGGGGCTGATTCACAGTTCAACCAGTGTTAAGACCCTGGCAGACCTGAATGCTGTGGTGTCATCGTTCCTAAGATGCACGTCTGCTCTTCATCCAGTATGACTACACTTACTTCTATGACTGCTCAATCTTCTGAGTACTATTTAATTAGCCATCCTAACCTTTGGTTTCTCTTCAATGGCAAGTTCTTCTTTTATAGTGCAATGAAACAACTAGCACCATCATAGTTTTATAGTAGCAATTTGCTGATTATTATCAGAGACAATGGGCTAAACAATGGGCATGTCCTTTTTGAAATACTCATATCTTAGCAGGAAAAGATCAAATAAGACGCTCTGTCTCCACTGCTTACTGTAACACTGCATTCACGTTAATGAAGTTTCTACAGCAGTTAGTTGTGGCCACGCAAGCCGATTGGTTGAGAAGCGTTCTAACGGTGCTGTTATTTCACCATAACATCGCAGGTTTCGCACAAACACTATCACTCCATTGAGACGCTGTTGCTAAGCAACGACTTTGACAGCTGTAGGAGACGCTCGACCCATTTGAACGTGTTTACTTTGCCACAAACAGAAAACGGACACTGTTAAGATCCCATCTGACCGACAGCCGGTTTGGTCCGACTCTGAAGATGAGACGACAGTAAATTCCCCAACCGTCAGATGGTCTGTGTGGAGCTGGAGAACGAACTCCCGGCCGTACATTGAGTGGGTGGGGCTCGTTACTCTGACGTAGCAACAAGCTGCTGGTTAAGGAGCTATAATTTGGAGGAAGGAACTGAACATTAAAACATATTAAACGCCGCGTTCACGGCCAGTTTATTCATTTACTTTAACTGTTGTATTTTTTTTAGTTATAAAATGATAAATATTATACTTCATGGTTTCTCAAAAGGTATCTACAGTTGAACTCCAGAGCGCCTCTGCTAGAATGATGGAAAATATGCAAAGCATCTGGATGTGGATTTGAAACCCGTGTCTGGCAGTCTGGACTTTCTCCAGCAGGGGGAGTTCTCAGGACACAAGTTGCTTGAGTTCATTCCTTTAGAGAAGGAACAGCCATAAACCTCAGCAAAACCTAACAAGTGCACAAATGGGTTTTTCTTTCAACGACAAGAGGTTAAAAATACTTGATTACCAAACGATATCGAGTTATTCAGTACTAATTACGCAATCTCCATTAAAAGAACTGCACTAAACCAGTTAAATGTCAAACAAGTTTCTAAGAACAAATACGCAGCGCAGCGGACGACGTTCGCGTTTGACCGTTTATCTGCTGCTCAAACTTTAAGTGTGTCAGCCATTAACAATAGCCAAGTGATTTTAACACTTCACTGCAGTTTTATTTTGCTTTTTCTTGGCCATAATTTTCAGTCTTTTTACTTTTTTGGACAAAGTGCCACGCTCATCCATTTTCAGTAACTATAAATGAAGTGCAGCCCCAACTCACCACATTCACTAGATCTTGCAGCCCAATGTAAGACAAAGCCAGACTGAAATACCCACCACAGCCCAACTCCCAGTCATGCAGAACAGACATTCCTCACACTTAACCTACTTTTTCCCCTTTCGGTTAATTAAAACCTGAATTTTCAGGGAACAGGCTGACAATTACAGCCCTGAGGCCTTTGGGAACAAGAGCTCCTCTGCAGCGCTGCAGAGATGAGACGTGTCAGACGGTGTGTCAGAGGTCCCGAGAGCTGACCCATCCCTCGAAGAATGCGCTCTTGGTCCACTCTGCAGTCTGCTGAGCAACAATGGAAAAACCAGCAGACTTTGACCCCTGTTACCATCCATCCAAATCTACATCCACACACACACACCGAGTTAATTACTGTCTGTGCTGATGAGGGCAGGCCGTGGGCGGGGTGGAAACTCGGCTTTGATTACTTTTTCCACTGCACTTCATGAGAACAATATCTGAAAGAGAGAATGAGAACAGGCGCTCGGCCAGGACACGCACACACCATGTCTGCACTACAGACGTTTAGCGACTGGAGCAGCAGATCATACACAAAAGCTGGGCCATGCTGAGTCACACAGCCGGCTTTCAGAAGATTTGACTCAGTTAAAGTACAAGGGACTAAAGAAATCGGAGATTGCACATTATTTTCTCTTAAACTCGTTTAGAATAACCATCTAAAAGTACCAAGAACTGATCTACTATCACTGATTTAGATCATGCAAACCATAACAGGGCACTGGTATTCCCACAGGTGAGCATAAATAAACTTATGGCCTATTTAAGTTCAGTATGGTCTATAAACACCGATCAGGCAGAACATCATGACCACCTCCTTGGTCAGTTTATCAGCTCCACTTACTGTATAGCTGCACTTTGTAGTTCTACAGTTACAGACTGTAGTCCATCTGTTTCTCTGATAACTTGTTAGCCCCCATTTACCCTGTTCTTAGGTGGTCAGGACCCCCAAAGACCCTCACAGGGCAGGTACTATTTGGGCGGTGGATCATTCTTAGCACCGCAGTAACACTGACGTGCTGGTGCAAGTTGATCAGACACAGCAGTGCTGCTGGAGTTCCTCCCCACCAAACCTGTCAAACCATGTCTTTATGGAGCTCAAGCTGTGCACAAGGTCTCCGTCATGCTGGAACAGGAAAGGCTCTTCCATACACGGCTGCCACAAAGCTGGAAGTATATAATGGTCTAAAATGTCTTTGTACGCTGCAGCATTAACATCACCCTTCACTTGAACTAAGGGGCCCAAATCCTTGAAAACCAGCCCCGTCTCATTATCCCTCCTCTACCAAACTTTACTGTTGGCTCTACGTGCATGTAATAGCCTTCTTCTGGCATCTGCCAAACCCAGATTCACCCTTCAAACTGCTAGATAGTGAAGCACGAGGCTCCAGAGAACACGTTCCCACTGCTCCAGAATCCAGTGGTCACATGGTTTGCACCAATATACTAAACTGTTATTATATCTTTTTTTTTTTTTTTTAACAAAGACTGAGCTTCCAGTCATGCATGTGTGCTCCCGAGTCTGCTTTAGATTTAGGGTCCGTCTCAAAATGAACAGCAGAAACTGTTGCTGCTGCTATTATTTTTAATATTGTTGTTGTTGCTGCTGCTACTACTACTAAAGTCTACATCACCCCACTCACCCAACCCAGTTTGACCATTTCCTAGTTATTTTCCACTCATTACCTGAATAAAAGGATTCTGTTATTAGCACAGGCCAAGCGAGCCAAACATAATTAAAAAACTATTTTAATTCTAATATAATACTTAACTAGCTAATCACAACCTATCGTTATCACACAGCCTAGTTTCCTTCGCTTTATGTCAAATCCATTCATCAGTGTTTTTTTTTTTTTTTAGGCTAGATTTGTTACAGAATCAAATCAGATTGGTTATTTTTCTCTCATATTTTCTCTCATATCTCTTATACCCGACCCAGATACTGGATAAAATGCATTAAAAATCAAGTTGCCAGTTGTACTTCAGCCTCAATAAACATCTCATCCTTTTAAAACACTAACAGAAATGCTTTCTGGCCTCAACGTTCAACATTTTGCAACATTCTGAACGTCTTACTGGGTTCAAAATACCTGAAGATGGATGGATAATAAACATCAAGTTCAATGAAGTCTAAATGTATTTGATTTAAAAGCAAGTCTAGATTAGAGAGTGTGGAGTCAACATCAGAGTGCTTCATTTGGCTAATGGAGCTGTAAGCTGTGGTCTGTAGGGGGATTTGCTCTGGGAGGAGGGACCAGAGAGAGATTTGGTGAACTCTAGTTACCAAACGAGGGGGGCCGACGTAATTCTTGGGCCTGGTTTCTGAAAAGTGTTATATCACAACACGTCATGCGGCTGTTAGATCACGGCACTTGGCTTTTCCCTTTATGATTTTTACCCAATTTGGTCGTGACTGATTCAGGTCTCCCTCATTCACACGATGCCACCAGGCTTGCAGGGTTAAGCTGAGCATCCCGGACAACTGAAGTCCCACTGCAAATTTTCCACCTGCTGCTAAGGCCACGTCACTGGACAGCTCAACGCACCAAGGTGCCCTGTGATTTTTAGTTTTTCATACCCAAAGGTTGGGTCACTCAAACTGTTCTCACTTCAGGCCAAGTGTGGTTACTATGACAAACATCATAATCACCACATCAGTTTTTATGAGGTTTGTGGACAACTTGCCAAGCCAGGCATACACCATGCGTTTTTAGTCCATTATTAAATCCCGACTGAATTTCATGATCCTGCCGAGTTTCCGCTTCATCGGCGGTCATTTGCCGTGCAGTGGAGAGGGGAAATGATGCCTGATTAACTGCCCAGCTCCGAGTGAGCAGTTGGACGGATTTCTGACATGTCCGAAATTTTGGTCGTCTCCCATTATGAGCAGCCTCACGAGCCCAGTTCTCAAAAGTTGCACCCAGAGCCTCACACAGTCACAGCTCCTACAGAGACGGCACCAACGTCCGTATAGGACAACTTCGCTCCGTTTGACTGAGTAGAATTGCGAGGTATAAATAAATAGTGATTTACTGTCTTTGCAGAGCTGCCTGTAGACCCCCTGCGCTTCAGCTTCAGCTTCTCCAGCTTGTTGTAGTGGTTTGTCAATAAATGAATCTGGCTTTTACACCAAACCAGTGCACTGTTTACCCAGTATGGAACTGTGCACACATGACAACCTCAGAAGGCCATTTATTTGACATGTGATGCACTTTATTGGCACAGGAGCAACTATTTTAATATTCGGTGCACTATGTAGGAAACAGGGAGCCGTTTGAGATCCAGCCAATGTTCTTGCATGAGACTTGGAGGCACAGCGTGTTGATTTGAATGAAACGGCTTTATTGTAGACAGAGTGTCTGCAGTGGCCGTGTGTCACGTGCAGCGTGCGCAGCCATGTCATGTCAGTCGGGCCGAGTGTTTTTGTACAGCGCGAGGACATAAATCACAGGCTTTGTCAGCACATCATGAGGGCCTCGCTTAAGGGAGAAAACGCACCTGCCACCATCCAACCGACTACTTGCTACTACTGGAGTTTATGCATTTACTGTACGTGTGGTTGCACCAAACCTCTTATGGTATCCATGATACACATAGGAAAGTGCACTGTGACATAATTAAATCACGATAACCGTAACATGCTGCCCACCCCTACCACCCTACCAACCACTACTGGGAAAAAAAAAAAAAAAGACTCCATACATGAAGTTATGAAGGCAATCTAAGACACTTTCAGTATTAATGACAAGCACCATCATGCTATCTGCACACTTGAGCCAGCGCTGATTCCTCACACACAGCAGTGGCTCATTCCACCGCAGCGCCACTCCTATCCAAAGACAGGGGAGTGTGCAGCAATCGCAATTCACTTGTTTTCTTCCAGTAAATCAAATGACCAGAGACGAGAGAATGGGAATTATTGTCTTCTTCCTTCATGCTTGGTACATGCATCCAATCAGACCGGCTCTCCTCCATCCCAACGGGAAACCGTACAGAACGTAGACGTCAGAGCAGCTGTAATTGCTGTAAATTTATATGTCGTCATTTGGGTTATCAAAATATCAAGTAGCCAAGTCATTTTTTCCATTTAGTTAATCAGTTTAGTGACATCTCATATCTGCATGCACTTTCGCCTAAAGACCAAACTCATTAATATATATTAGAAGTAATGAGTAATAAGCACTGATGAAGAAGCAGATCTGACACATGTAAAAAGGCCCCACACACACACACACACACACACAAACACACACACACACACACAACGAAACTGCATATAGAATGTAAAGTATGTACATTACGCAATCTGTGATTGCAGCCCTCTCATTTAAAACAGCTGTTAAATGGTTTAAATTGCTGTAGCCTCTTCCTGCAGCCCCCCTATAGCAGCCATTCTGCCAGAGCAACAGAATTAGCTTGGATATTTTTATTAATGTAATCAAATTAAACTGACCCTGTTATCAAATGGTGACTGTTTAGCTGCTAGCGAGCAACGATGGGTGAAAGCTGAGGGGCCTGTCTGCAGCCGTGCCAAGATAAAATGGGCAAGCTGCCGGTTTCTACAGATCAAATTGAGAACATGTAACGGTGCAACCTCCAAAAGAAGAGGCACCGGGATTTACGCACGGCCAAATTGGCGCTATGGGCGTGGGTGTGGATACGAGGAGGCGAGACTCCAAGTTCAAGTGCACACGTACTTATTTTATTACACTCAAAACAAAAGAAAAACTGAATTAAACAGAAATAAAACGAAAGATAAACTTGAGACTTTGCTGCAAGGCTAATCCTCATCACAGGTTATTCCCAAACTGTTACAAGCAGCTAACAGCCTCGTACCGGGATTAAACCTCTCCTCCCACAGGTAGCTGAGAAGCCCCTGTTGAAAGAACATCGAGCGTTCTTATTGTCGAAGCCCCGCCCCGACTAAACTAATAATTTGCTTTAAGGGACGATGTCCCAGGGCTCTAATCTACATACACACACAAACATATATACACACCCATCTATACAGCTACTGACTAGTCGTGACTACTATATACATATTACCGGTAAGTATTCCTTAGTTAACTAATTCATTCCTTTGCAGGTTTTTCCCTTTAGAACACTGAGGCCCCTTTCCTTCCCTGAAGGTGGATCCGCCCAACAGGGACAAGAAGCCTCGGTCCACTTTACCTCCCATTTGCCCTCATCCCCTTCTACACAGGACATCAAGGTAGGTACATACAATATTCCTATTAATTTCAGTGATGGGCATACACTGCACCATCACAGAACAGCTGACACAATAACAAAGTGTTTAAAGACGCATGAGCACCGATTAACGTTGACTTGCTTTCTCACTTATGAAGAAGAAAATCCGGTTTTTAAAGAATGCTATCACAACGTACTCCAGTAAATGTGACTGAAGAAAACAAATGCACAGTTTAACAGTAGTTTCACGCTCCCAACTCTGCAGGAGCAGTTTGGGGAGTTTGGCCCCTTCCTGTTCCAACATGACCGCATACCAGTGCACAAAGCAGGTCCATAAAGACACGGATGAGCCAGTTTGGTGTGGAAGAACTTGACTGGCCTGCACAGAGTCCTGACCTCAACCCCATAGAACACCTTTGGGATGAATTAGAGCGGAGACTGTGAGCCAGGCCTTCTCGTCCAACATCAGTGTCTGACCTCACAAGTGTGCTTCTGGAAGAATTCCCATAAACACACTCCTAAAAATTGTGGAAAGCCTTCCCAGAAGCGCTGAAGCTGTTATAGCTGCAACGGGTGGGCCGACATCACATTAAACCCTACAGACTAAGAATGGGATGTCACTCAAATGCATATGCATGTTAAGGCAGACGAGCGAATACCTTTGGCAATTTAGTGCATATGGAAAATGTTCATGTTCAGGTTCTACATTTACATGACGAGTAATAAATACATTGTGATGGAGTTTGTTGTCCACTCATTCAACTATAACAAAACACACTGTTTTTGATCTGGAAAAATCTTCAGGGTCAAATTTGAGTTAATAAAACTAATGATTAATCATTACTGAATTACAAAAACAAATGCTACACACAAAAATGCCTGGAAGCAGCAATGAATGGTTTTACATAATTGACAGCCCTAACATGAAAATAACACATAAGGCTCAAACTGCATATTGCACATATTTCATAAGTGATGGACCTTTGCACTCCTGTGTCTGCAAATATGAGCAATTCATCATCAAAGTTTCAAAGCAAGTTCAATGTACATTAGACTGATGTAACAGCTGCATGGGGCGTTTTTACTACATCATGACCAGCAAACACGCGTCCTCATTCTCATAAAGAAAAACCTTGTCTAACAGAAGCAGCCAGAACTCAGCAGACGTGGCCAGGCCAACTGTACCGTCTTCGCACTTCATCGGTTCTGGCCAGACTCCTTAGGGCCCCAAAATGAAGTCCAGCATGTATAACATGATATTCTTAAATGTAATACAAAAGGTGCGGTCTCAGAGAAACTCACCCGGTCAGAAGCGTTCACAGTGGTAGTGATGGGAACCAGAGGGTTGAACAGTTCAACACTCAGAGTTATCACATGAAGTGGTTATGAATACATTGCCTGGTGCCTGAAACGGCTGTGGCTAAAACATTTTTAAATATATTTATGGCAGAGAATACCATTAAAAACCCTGAAGACGTTTTGAACCACTTATCGTTTTGAATAGTACATAAAACGGTACATAAAATGCATTATAGCTAGTGAGACTATCACCACCACAGTAAAAAATCCAGATTGGCAAGTTTCCCTATAATGCACCATTTCATATCTAACCACTCTAAATGACTTCGTGCATAATCCAGTTGTTGAGATGTAAACATTCTTTTCATCAGAGCAGTTCCCTTCAATACTTTATGTACCATGGCATTACAAAGTGCTTTAAGACAGGCTAAAAGGGAAGGTTACAGCCCAGTTCGGGATGTAGCTCCCCTGCCCCTTGCCATGGAAGTGACCGTAATCAATTACGGCATTATCTTGTGGGCTCAAAGCTACTGTAGAAGCTAAGCAGCTTATAACCAGCTCACCGCTACGTTAACGCAATGTAGTAATGATCAAAGCTGTGTCACTCGTGACGGCCGCTTCCCCATTTATATATTTAATTACCAACTCGATGATGGTAATATCCAGATGCTCCAAGCCGCACTAATGCTAAACGACCATGACTACTTAAACCAGTTTAAGAGGGCGAGCAAAGTTTCTTTTACTCGGATCACAACAGCAGGTTATCAAAAAGAGATGTGTTAAGAATACAACAATGTGAAATTATTTGGTTAAGATATAAACTAATATATTTGGTATGAAATCATTCATTTGTAGAAAAACTTGCCGACTCAGATTTCCTTAAAGTGGTCATGATGGGAACCAGCGGGCCTTACAGTGGTCATTATAGGAACCAGGGGGCCTTACAGTGGTCATGATGGGAACCAGGGGGCCTTACAGTGGTCATGATGGGAACCAGGGGGCCTTACAGTGGTCATGATGGGAACCAGGGGGCCTTACAGTGGTCATGATGGGAACCAGGGGGCCTTACAGTGGTCATGACAGGAACCAGGGGGCCTTACAACTGGTCATGACAGGAACCAGGGGGCCTTACAATTGTTCATGACATGAACCACTATCCAAAACCACCAGTGAACCTACCTGTGTCTTCTGAGATGTCTATGTAAAGCTTATGAGAGGGGAGGAAGAGAAAAACAAAACAAACAAAAAAAAAGGTTCAAAGGCACTATTTTGCCTTTCAATGCCCTGCACGTATTCCTCCACCACGAATGGATTAAAACACATCGATTAAAATACATTTAGACTATAATTTTCTCAAATAACTACTGTGACACCACGTCTCAGACTCAACCCTCAGTCTTGGCTTTTCATTACCATTTCAAGTAATAACGTTTGTCAGGAAGGTTTTAAGGGTGGGCGTCCAATTCCCATCACCGTCTCTGCGAACAGTTCTGACTCCAAAGCATTTCACACAAAACCGCTCTGAACGACTTTGTTTGACATGGGAACCATTGAACTGTACTGAAATTTTGGAAACTCGGTGGAGTTCCCCTTTGATGCCTTCGCAGGCTCCAAGACTTGTACTGGCAACGACCTAGATTTATAGCTAACCTATATAAAGTAATGACCAACCATCAGTAAAAGGAGGAGGAGGCGTCGGCTAACGATCGTCCTCACCAGCTCGACAAGTTAATGTCGCTACAGACGAGTCTGACAGCAAAGCTAACTTAGCTTAGCTCAGCTCATAACCACTGTCAGTTGACGTTACTGAGGCTAGCTGGCTAAAGCTTCAGCACCTACTTCTGGCGCTACAACTTAGCAACTTAGCTCTGCGCTCCTAATATCTTCTACTACAAGACAATAAACGTTAGTTTGGCTCGTTTCTACTGCAAATGCTGCCTAGTTGGCTGACGATAGCTTCTAATAGACGGGACCCGTCGCTTTAGGCAAGTTCTACGGTAACAACTTAGCTAGTTAGCTAACTTAGTTAGCTTAGCTTAGCTAGCGTAGCTTGTCCGCTTGCTTCGTAGATTAATCGATAGATAGATGGATAGATAGACAGATAAATAGATAGATATAGATATACTTTATTGATCCCGAAGGAAACTTACAACAACATTAAAAGTGAAGTTGGCTTCTTCTCCCGCTTCTTATTCGAGTTTACTAGTTCCGCCTTAAATGGCGCAGCAGGCGCCTTAATGTAGTTAGTTAACATCGGTTAACTGCTGCACCATTTAAGGTGGAACGGGAAAATTCGAACAAGAAGCCGACTCCAGGCAAAACGTAACGTGATCCGGTTCAGCCAGGTTTACTAACCCTACAACAGCTTATCTGGCTCGTTTCTAACGCACCTTAGCCCGTCGTCCAGCTTCTAACACGGGCTTCTGCTGGTGCTACAGCATCGGGATAAGGTTACAACAAACCGGTGAGTCACCTACCCAGCTAGGCAGCCAGTCAGCCACCGCAGCTAAGCGGCATCCAGTGGTTACGGTTGATAACAACCGAATCAACGCATTTTCCGCAGGCGCGTTCTTGCTGTTTGCTTCGGCCCGCAAATATGAACGAAGGTTAGCGCACATTCAGGACGTCCAGGCGTGTCGGGAGCGAGGGGGCAGGCCGGGAAGATGCGGGCACACGGATGTTTGGCGTGCGGTGGGCGCCATGCTGCTGCTGTCTGTGTTTAAACTCCGATAACCTCTCAACTCTGCTGGAAACCCGGGCCGAGTCCGTCGGCAGAGGCCGCCGTTCGGTCTGTCGAGTGGGGCAGGCTGCGTTTCTCAGACCGCGATGTTAATGAACTTTAGGTTAAACGAATCATGCTGATGCATTGACGTCATTCTCTCAATGCTCGTCTAGCTTAAAGGGAAACGCAACAGACTTTGCAAACATTTCCGCGTAAATAAACGGCTGAGATGCAAACAAAGCCATTCACGGCTCCGAATCGTCAGGACTGGTCACAGTGGTGGTGATGGGAACCAGACGTCCGCCTCTGACAGCTCCCTCACAGCCAGACACAGTGGTTTCAGTTCATGACAGAGGGATACATCCAGGGTAACATGTAAGGCAACATAGCCCCCCCACCACCCCACCTCTCAGAAAACGTACTCTTTCAGAGTTATGGTTAATTTACCATCATCAGCGTTACGTATAAAAGCTGAGGAGACACGTGTAGGTTTGTTGGTGGTTTGGGTAGTTAATAAACTGGCTATAGCTGTGTTGTAGACATAGCGACACCTGGTTACTCTCACCACCACTGTAAAGAAATCCGAGGCTCTGCAATGAAACATTTCAGGGACTGGGTTCGATTCCCCGGCCGGGTGACCGGGGTCCTCTCTGTGTGGAGTTTGCATGTTCTCCCTGTGTCTGCGTGGGTTTCCTCCGGGTTCTCCGGTTTCCTCCCACAGTCCAAAGACACGCAGTCAGGCCAATTGGACATGCTAAATTACCCCTGGGTGTGAGTGACTGTCTGTGTCTGTCTGTCTGCCCTGCGATGGACTGGCGACCTGTCCAGGGTGTATCCTGCCTTCCGCACGAAGACTGCTGGAATAGGCTCCCGCGACCCTGACGGAGAAGCGGCTTGGACAATGGATGGATGGAGGGATGGAATTAGTCAAAGTTTTTAAAATTCCCCTTTAAAAGGGACAAAGTGGAACATTTTGCCACTGCCCCATCGGTTATGCGTTATCAGGTATCAGTGAGGATGCCTACTCGCGTCCTCGCAGGCTGCAGTAGTCTGCAAGATTTTAAGGATTAAGAACTAGGAAAACAACCTTCTGGTGTTGTATCTTTAAGGTAGAGGGAGGGTTTGTGTGAAAAACTACAGTCACTTTTGGGGGCCTGGGGGGGATGGGGGATGGGGGGGGGGGGGGGGGGGCAGGGGTACTAGCAGAGAGCCTGTTTTGCAAAGTTTTTTCTCCCACAGTCCTTCACACACAGCTCAAAACAGTCTATCTATCTATCTATCTATCTGCTTACCTGTCTGTCTAAGACAGCGGCTGTTTGTAAATGATGTAGAAAAATAAAAAGGGAGATATGTTTTTCTATTGAAAGCGATAAAATGTGTGTAAATGTGTTTGTATTCCAGCGTTGGAAGAGCCCTCCTGCCCCGACTGTGGCCTTAGCTTTGAGACATGGCTAGTGTCTATACTAGCAACCAGGATTCCTCTATCTGACTGGGAGGGATACCATGTTTCCGTAATGCATGCTGGGTACTGTAGTGAGGGAAAACTGATGGACAGAAGAGACACAAAATTGTGAGTTGTGTCAGGATGATGGATGTAACGCTGAGCTACCGTATATTACAGAACGTGGTAAGTGACATATTAAACGCTAGTTTTAGGCTGGAGTGCCCCTTTAGTAACCCCGTCCTGAAGGATGTTGCTTTGCTGAGACTTTCAAGCAATGCAGGAAGGGTTAGAGGAGGCTATTAAATAACCGCTGCAGACACTGAGAAAATATTTTCTCGCTCTTGTTGGAGAGCGCTGCTCTCCCTCTTGTCCGAACTGAGGACTGGGAGTGGAAGTTGTGTAACTGGGACCTCCATGAGTTATCATAGCGCTCCATTTAAGGGCAATGGAAAAATGGACAGCTCAACAAATAAACCCTTTTAATAGGGGCCAATCCTGCCATCACATTATCTCAGCACCAAAGGATGTGTGTGTGTGTGTGTGTGTGTGTGTGTGTGTGTGTGTGTGGCCCCTCTCTTAGTCAATCTCAAGACTTTCCATGACCTGGTCGCTGTGGCATGTGCTTTATCTGAAGGGATTGAGTTTATCTGTAAACTACTCAAGGGTCAGTGTGTCACTGAAGAGGTCAAACCGAAGATCCGCAGATCTCCGCCGATGCCAACTCGCTGTCTCATTTTTCTTCCTGAAGCCTAAGCCAAGGTTAAATACACCAAACCTGTCCACTGTGATAAAAATGGCCAGTGTTACTCTCTTAGGTTACCATACATGGTGTAACAGCGAGTGAATGGGTGAAGTTGTCTAACATATTTTGACTGTTTAGTTGCAGTTGACAGTAATAGTTTGATGAATAATTCAACCTGCATGCACAACAGCCAGGAGCCATAAAACGTAGTTGGGATGGACGAAATGGCAGGGTTTTTCATTATTTCTGGTTTTTGTTATATCGCAATATGCGATTCTGATCATGTCATGGATAATGTCATGAACATTCCCGATGCTCCACCTCCTGGTTTCCAAACCTGATGATTTCCAGACTAATGTAACTAGCAAGATTGTTAAAACATCCATCCATTTTCTAAGCCACTTGTCCCTCTGGGTCGCGGGAGCCTATCCCAGTGGTCATCGGGCGGGAGGCAGGATACACCCTGGACAGGTCGCCAGTCCATCGCAGGACAGACAGACAGACAGACAGACACTCACACCCAGGGGCAATTTAGCATGTCCAATCAGCCTGGCTGCATGTCTTTGGACTGTGGGCACGGGGAGAACATGCAAACTCCACACAGAGAGGACCCTGATTACCTGGCCGGGGAATCGAACCCAGGCCCTTCTCGCTGTGAGGCGACAGCGCTACCCACCACGCCACCGTGCCCTAAAAGAAAGAGCACAGAGGAGATGATTCTGCTACTTTAAGCTTAACAGGCTTATAACTTTGTCTTTCTGTCACTTGCTTAGCTAAAAGCAAAAGCAAAAAATCTGCTACCTGTTACCAGAACAGCTCTACACACCATATTTGACAGTTTGTTAGATAAATGTGGAAAATAAATTTGACACTTTCATCATTTTAAATACAACTATCCTTTATCTGTTTTAGCTAATGGCTAACTAAACAGACTAAACACCTCAAACAAGTTAGCGACGTTAGCAAGGGCTGCATGTTTCCAGAAGCCACATCGTTGTCATCTTATTTTCATAGGATAGTATGATAAGATCAGGCTTACTCATGATGATGCAGTGAACTCTGCACTATGGTTATACTTGAAAAAGGCAGAAAAAAAAATACAGAAAATTACATATAAGCCTCAAGCCTAAATACACACACACACACACACACTCACACACACACAGATCAGGCATAACATTATGATGACCTCCTTGTTTCTATGCCCATTGTCCATTTTATCAGCTCTATAGGTGCACTTTCTCCCTGTTTTTCAGTGGTCAGGACCCCCCTGGACCCTCACAGAGCAGGTACTGTTTGGGTGGCGGATCATTCTCAGTACTGCAGTTACACTGACGTGGTGGTGGTGTGTTAGTGTGTGTTGTGCTTGTGTGAGTGGATCAGACACAGCAGTGCCGCTGGAGTTTTTAAACACTTCAGTGTCGCTGCTGGACCGAGAAGAGTCCACCCAACCACAAATGCAGCAGACGAGCATCGTCTGACTTTGCATCTGCAAGGTAAACTGACAAGGTAGGAGTGTCTCAGAGAGTGGCCACTGTGTTTAAAAACTATAGCAGCAGTGCTGTGTCTGATCCACTCCACCAGCACAACACACACTAACACACCACCACCACCCAGTACTACCTGCTCTGTGAAGGTTCATGGGGGTATCTATATTAAGTATTATCACTCTGTGTTCACTCTTTGGCTTTATTACAGCTTCCATCCTGCTGGGAGACTCGCTTTCAGTCTGCAGTCACACCTCCGAAGTTCAGTCTTAGAAGTTGGTTGCATTTTCAACAATCAAAGGAATCCCGAACGCATTCAGTGATGTTGAGGTGTGGACTCTGGGGTGGTCAGTCCGTTGCTCTGAGAGCACCAGCAGTTTCTTTATTTGATTTCTTCTTTTTTGTCTCATTTTCTCAGTAAGGGCTTCTTGAAAGCTTTTTTCAGACCTGTAGTGCTACTTTGTCCTCTCAGAGTGGGAGAATGAACAGAAACACAGAAACAGTATTGGTGATCTACCAGGGCTTTGCATGGCTTTTCTGAGTCTCATTTTCTCTAGGTAATATTTAATTTTAGCTGCTGTTAACTGCATTAGGTTATATCTCCTGCCCTCCTCCTGAAAAATCAATGGCTTGTACGTAACAGTCATTTGGACTGGAAATGAAATAACTAAGGGTGGTCGCCAGCTCTCAGCTATTTCTGTCTGCCTCTCAGATTCTTGCACAGCTATGTTGACAAGCAGCAAATTAATTTCCCACGGATCAGCCACTCTTTTGTCTTTTCATCTCTGCCATTTCCTCTTGGCATATCAGCTCATCCTCGTGTTTTGCCACCGTTAGCAGAGCAGTGAAATACATGCTGAGACCCAAAGCAAGGCAGCCACACACACATTCACATTGAGGACTAAGCAGAGCCATTCATTTTGCAGTGCCGTGACCTGCCCACAAATAAAGAATGGACAATGACCAGAGCTAATACGTGACAGAGAGCACACTTCATAGTTTAGAGGAGCGTTAGAGGATGCTGCTGGTACTCTACCATTCAAAGGTCTGGAGTCACATTTTCTGCAGCTTCAGAAATGAAATAGAAATTAATAGGAAGCTATTAATTAAATAAGTTAGATGAGTTCAGAAAGGTGGAGACCATCTTATTGTTCTCTAAAAAAATCTCCAAACTTGTGTAGGTCTTCAGCAAGAGGGCTGATGGAGCCTTGGATTTCGGTACCAGCTAGGAGTATCTGCTGTCTGGAACACGTCCTCCAGCATTTAACTGATGACACTGCACGGTAGCTGGATAGTAGTAATGCTAGTAACGCTTTATGTGATTCAGTGGCAAACAGTTACTATTAAAGCTGAGCCTTCAACTCAGCCCATGTATATCAAAAAATAACTATGACAATGCTCATTTTTACTACCTCTCCATACAAGCTTCATGCACTATATTTCCAAAAGTGTTCACTCACCCATGCAAATCATTGAATTCAGGTGTTCCAGTCACTTCCATGGCCACAGGTATATAAAGCCGAGCCCCTCGGCCTGCAGACTGCTTCTACAGACATTAGTGAAAGAATGGGTCGCTCTCAGGAGCTCAGTGCATTCCAGCGTGGTGCCGTGATCGGACACCACCTGTGCAGCAAGTCCAGTTTTGAAATTTGAAATTTCTCTGAACTTTGTGGGAGCAGTTTGGGGAGTTTGGCCCCTTCCTGTTCCAACATGACTGTGCACCAGTGCACAAAGCAGGTCCATAAAGACACGGATGAGCCAGTTTGGTGTGGAAGAACTTGACTGGCCTGCACAGAGTCCTGACCTCAACCCGATAGAACACCTTTGGGATGAATTAGAGCGGAGACTGTGAGCCAGGCCTTCTCGTCCAACATCAGTGTCTGACCTCACAAATACGCTTCTGGAAGAACGGTCAAAAATTCCCATAAACACACTCCTAAAAATTGTGGAAAGCCTTCCCAGAAGCGCTGAAGCTGTTATAGCTGCAAAGGGTGGGCCAATATCATATTAAACCCCATGAATTAAGAATGGGATGTTGCTCAAGTTCATACGCGTGTGAAGGCAGACGAGCGAATACTTTTGGAAATATAGTCTTTGAAAAAATGTTGGCTATATCACTGCTGTCAGGACAAAACGTTCCATCTCCATTTTTGTCTATTTTAATTTTTTGACATAATTTAAGCAATGCAACTTACTTCCATTAAAAGTTAAGCATGTTTTTTCCTTCTCCTGTAAAGTTACCTTTTTGGAGACATAAGGTTTTGTTCCAACAGCAGAAATATCCCATATATACATGAGAAGCCTGCAACATTCATTAAAATATTTCATCATGTATGTTACAGTTTTACAGCAAAGCTGTCAAGACTCAAGGTTTACTCATGAGACTCACAGTGGGTGGTTTCAGTTTTTATCAAATGAAACCTCCGTATTTCTATTAGGGTTGAATGGACAGCTGCATTACAGTGACCCTGTCAGTAAAGAGTCCTGCCATAGAGCTGCTGCTGTTTTCCATTTCTTACAACTGCCTGAAACCTGGTTAGACTATGGCTTGTTTTCACAGTCACTGACCTCTGTATCTAGAACTTCCTATTATGATGTTCTCCCAAAATTGGTCCCACCCGTTGTAAATCGGATCATCTTGCTGTAAGTCTATAATTATGTTGGTCGTTCTAAATTGTAAGGCCTTCAGTTCAACTCCTGAAGTCCTAACCAGTGGGAGAACTGCTTTATAAAGATGTTGCTTCAAGGGTTTCTTTAGTAAGGACAATGGTTCTATATAGAACCATGAACACTCAAAGAACCCTTTTCCGTGATTAAGGTGTTGCTCAGATTCATGGAGAATGGTTAAGTGATACTTTTTCAATCCCACAAACAGGGAAATTCCACCTCTGCATTTAACCCAGCCATGAAGTGAAACACCACATACACACTAGTGAGCATACACACACTAGGGGGCAGTGAGCACACTTGCCCGGAGCGGTGGGCATCTCTATCCACAGCACCCGGGGAGCAATTGGGGGTTAGGTGTCTTGCTCAAGGACACCTCAGTCATGGACTGTCAGCACTGGGGATCAAACCGGCATCCTTCCAGTCACAGGGCCAGTTCCCTAACCTCCAGCCCACGACGGCCCACAACTGCCACCAATTTGGGCCTCCAGCCAAGACTGCCTACAATAGATTGCAGATCTATGAAAAGGGTTCTAAACAACAGCAAAAATGGTTCTTCTGTTGTTATGATGTCAGGCTTGGTAGAATAGAAGATGCCTTTGTGATGCTCTGTAGAACCCTTTTCAAGTAGGTTCTATATAGAACAATCTACAGCACATTCTTCTTCAGAATGAAGAAGATGATGATGCAAAGAACCCTTGAAAAACATCATTTTTAAGCATGTGCCCAGGCTGTGTCTACCTAGATATCACAGGGAAGAGAATCCTGATGGGATGTTTTTCTGATTTTCCTTTTGGAATAAATGAAATAAAAATATTAATAAAAAAAACTTGCATTCACAAAAATGATTAGGTCTTCTCTAAAGGGCCCAGAAGGCCCTGTGGATTCCCCACTGGTGTGATTAAGGGCACGCTATTCCCGTTTAGGGACGTGTGTCAGTGAAAGACCCCTCGACTATTGATGCAAGTTAAAGTGCCCTTGTTCATGACTCTGTGTGCAAGCGAGAGACTCCACGTGATACTTAATGTGTTCGTGTGACCCTGTAGAGTCCTGTGTGTGTGGTGACTGACAAGAAGGAGGAAGACCTTAGGGGAGTAAGTAAGGAATTCTACAGAGAATGTTTTCTTTTGGCCTTTGGACATTGTCTCGGGCTTGGGTTTATTTTAAAAGGAAGCTATTGATAGCACTTTAACGAGGCTTTATTGGAAAGAATCCGGGCCAGATTGTTGCACCCCCCCCTCCCCC